>NC_058081.1:110029838-110329927 GCF_014858855.1 Bufo gargarizans | reverse complement strand
AAACAGTCTACACAACCCTGTTAAAATGTCAGATTTCTTTGCTGTAAATAATTGAGACATAGATAAATAATTTCAGAACTTTTTCCACCTTTTAATGTGACCTATAAACTGTACCACTCAATTGAAAAATAAACTGAAATATTTTAGGTGGAGGGAAGAAAATAAAAACTAAAATAATGTGGGGGGATGTAGCTGTGTTCAGAACTAAGCAATCACATTCAAAATCCTGTTAAATAGGAGTCAGCATACACCTGCCATCATTTAAAGTGCCTCTGATTAACCCCAAATAAAGTTCAGCTGCTCTAGTTGTTCTTTCCTGAAATGTTCTTAGTCATGGTCCACAGAGAGCTTCCAAAGCTATACTACTTCCTGGAGTGTGTGCATGCTGGATGCTACTACTGAGTCTTCTACACTCTGTGTGCTGTCCGCATCTGTTGCTCCATTCGGTGGCCCCGCAAAAAAAATATAACATGTCCTTTTCTAACATGTCCTAAGAATAGGCATGTTTACAATGGGCCGCCTGTTCCGTTCCGCAAATTGCAGAAGGCACACGGGTGGCTTCCGTGTTTTGCGGACCGCAAAAAACGAAATGGTCGTGTGCATGAGGCCTTAGGCTAAGTTCACATCTGTTCCGCCTTTCCGTTCTCCTGCTCCGTTTAGGAGCAGGAGAAATGACAGGACGGATTCGGCACATAACTGAGCCGAACGGAGCCTAAGAACCCCATAGACTATAATGGGGTCTGTCATGTTTCCGCTCAGAAGATGATTTTGGAGCGGAGACAAAAGTTGTGCATGCAGGACTCGTCTCCGCTTCAAAATCATCTTCTGAGCAGAAACAAGAGACCCCATTATAGTCTTTGGGGTCCTAGGTGCTCCGTTTGGCTCAGTTATGTGCCTTCTCAATTTAGGAGCAGGAGAACGGAAAGGCTAAATGGTGATGTGAATGAAGCCTTAAAGGGGTATTCTCAACACGCTATTTCATACTTACCTGCTCCCGGCGCGCTGTCCACTTCCTGGTTTCAGCACTCGGCAGGGGGCGGGCTCCATCTTGATTGAAGTCTTCTCCTGGCCGGGCCTCGCGCTGTACTGAAGCGCACGCCGAGGCCGCGCATGCACCCTGGTGACTTCTTCCTGGCAAGTATACTATACTGGCTAGGAAGAAATCACCATAGCGCATGCGCGGCCTCGGTGTGCGCGGCCAGTACAGCGCGCGGCCGGCTAGGAGAAGAGAAGAAGTCGTCCGCACACGCGCGGCCGCCGCGATTCCTGAGAAGAGTGGTGGCCGTAACCAGGGGAGACGGAAGACAACAGTCAGGTAAGTATATGTTTATTTTCTTCTAAGGGGTGGGGATTTGTTAATTAAATATATTTAGAAAAAGGATCACTGTTAAATCATTAACAGATTTAACAGTGATCATTAAGATGGGAGTACCCCTTTAATGCATAGAAATTCTAATTTAGAAAATTGCATTTTTTTCAACATTTTCGTCAATTTTGGATATTTTTTATAAATAAAGGTAAACCATATTAACTCAAATTTACCTTTAACATGACGTATGATGTGCCACCAAAAAAACAAAACAAAAAAAAAAACATTCTCAGAATCAGAATTGCCTGGATAGCTAAAAGCATTGCAAAGTTATTACCACATAAAGTGATTAATGTCAGATTTGCTAAATTAAGCTGTCAGGAAGGTGAAAAATGACTTGGTCCTGAAGGGGTTAATAGAACCACAGAGAAAGCACATACATCCACTATGTTTACAATGGGTATGACTACACGATGCGGTCATGCTGCAGTTAGGATACACATGTGGTTACCCCATGTATTATCCAGCTTTTAGGGTGTGTATCTTGACTGTGATTGTTTGTGGACTGCTGCTTGCTCTGTTGTGGATTTTTCTGGTTCTTCAGCATTCTGATTAACTTTATTCCTGTGTTAAAGGTTTGAGAACCACTTGCCTCTACCACAAGCGGCTGATCTGCTGTATAGCCAATGCGGCCAGCAGCTGCAAGTGGCTGGACAAGTTTTAAGTGCAGTCAACTGCGTTAGGTGCTCTGAAAGTGCCAAGTCTATCTCAGAAACCTTTTTTCCCATTGACTCCTATTGGAAAATGAGATTCTGCAGTTCCTACTGGTTGGCACTGGTATTTGGAGGCATTGTGGCTGGTACTTGCATTTGGAGGTATTGAGGTTGGCACTGCTGTGTTGCGTGCTTTGGCCTTTTTTACTACAAAGGAATTTTGCAGAGGCACACAAAAAAATAGAGAAAAGTGGACCCTGAAACCTAAAATCTGGGCCTTTCGATGCGGTGTCATGCACGACAAACTAACATCTAGGAATAGGATGATGTTTTCCTATCATTTTCCCACCACTGGTAGGAGGAGGTAAGGGCAGCATTGCTCTTTGGTCATTTCCTCCACACTTTTTAGCCTGAGCTAAGCTTCTTCTCTTCTAGCAGCTGTATGGGCCACCTTTATGGTGTTGCAAATAATGAGTATCTTTTAACAAATTTGGTGCATTTAACACCAACGATCTTCATTTTCAGTGTGGCCTATGAAATGTCAGCCTTAAGGGCACAAAAAAATGTATTTTCTTTCCGTGTCTGTCCCGTTTTCTTTGCAGACTGCATACGGAACCATTCTGTTTCCGTATGTCCGTATTTCTGTTCCGCAACAAAATAGAATAAGTCCTATTATTTTCTGCATTACGGACAAGGATAGGACTGTCCTATTAGGGGCCAGCTGTTCCATTCTGCAAAATACTGAATGCACACGGACGTCATCCGTATTTTTTGCGGCTCCATTTTTTGTAGACCTCAAAATACATACGGTCGTGTTCATGACCCCTAAGGCTCATGCACACAAACTTATTTTCTTTCCGTGTCCGTTCCGTTTTTTTGCAGACTGTATGCGGAACCATTCATTTCAATGGGTCTGCAAAAAAAAACGGAAGTTACTCCATGTGCATTCCGTTTCCGTATATCTGTATTTCCGTATGTCTATTATTGTCCTCATTATGGACAAGGATAGGACTGTTCTATTAGGGGCCAGCTGTTCCGTTCCGCAAAATACGGAATGCACACGGACATCATCTGTATTCTTGGCGGACCTCAAAATACATACGGTTGTGTGGATGAGCCCTTAAAGGCAGTCTGTCAGCTCCAATATCACTTTGTAACCAGAAGCATACACTGGTCTCATAGGACTCCATGACAAAACATAGTATGAGTCTTCCCCCATTTTTTCAGCATGTGTGTTTCAAACACTCCCAGGCAAAGTGGAATGCAAAGCGCAATAATTAGATCTCTGACTAATTTATGATTTTTTTATTAAGCTAAGAAATTTTTATTAAATAAAATTCATAAAAAAGGGTTGCCGATGGCCTGACACATTTTATCTGACTTCTATGTCTGAATAAGTGGAACAGTTGTTTTATAAAAATGCCACTTTTTCTGAACACCATATTTCTCAAAGAATTTACACCAGACAACTGGCGTAAATACTAGAAATTTTTCTTCTCCAATTTTGTATTGGCGTTAATACATTAACAAATTTCCCCATATAGCTCTATGTCTGTGGCTTTCCATGCAGTATATTACAAAACTGTCTGCCTGAAGCCACCACTAGGGGGAGCTCAGTGCATAGGAATTAATATAGTTACCATTGACTTCAATAGAAGCAGTAAAATCTGTTTGCATTGAGCTCCCTATACTGGCAGCTGTCATGTTGGGAACAGAAGATGCTCCCCATAGCAATCACATGGTCTGCCTGCATGGTAGGTACGCCCCTGTATTTTTATCTAAATGTAGTGCCTTTTAGGGCTGCCTCCATGTATAAGACTCATGTCAAATCTGTTGCTGCAAAGTCTTGAAATTCATCATTCTACATTTATGCAAATTATGAAACTTCCTGTAAAATTGCTGTTGTTTCCTTTTTCAAAGTCAACACTGTTTATACAAACTTTATAACCTTATAGTATATTTTTAGGGTGGTATTTTTCACGGACACGAACTATGGATTGTACCAAGCCAAGATCTTTTTTATTTCTTTTCCTGCATTTCTAGACTTAGTTTACCTTGACATTTTCCACAGAAGACAAAAGCAGAAATGTTGCAAAATGGTAACTAAAAAAATTGCTACAGTTCCTCTTAACAAATAGTAGCATAGGAATTCTATAAATGCTCTTTGCAGTGTTCCAATACAAGACCCATTGGGTTACAGAAGTGAAAAACAATCTGGGGGGAAGTGGGAGGATAAATAAAGAAGCCTTCTGAGAAATGAGTGACACTGAAACCTAAAACATCTTTATTTTTTCAACAGTTCATCTTGCAAATATCACATTGCTGGGACCCACCTAATATTGAGAATGAGCGGTTCCTAGTCCCAGTTTCCTTGAGCTGCTATTTGTATTTGGGGTCCCGGTGTGGAGACTCCATTGACCTTTGTTATAATCCTGAATGAAGAGTCATTATTAGAAAAAGCATATGGCTATAACCAAGTGAGCTAATTTTTTATTTATTTTATGCACTTATATAGCGCTGACATATTCCGCAGAGCTTTCCAGCCCCACAATCTACATTCCCTATCAGTGAGTCTTTGGAGTGTGGGAGGAAACCCACACAAACACGGGGAGAACATCCAAACTCCATGCAGATGTCGTCCTTGGTTGGATTCAAACCTAGGACCCCAGCAAGGCACTAGTGCTAACCACTGAGCCACCGTGTGCAGTCTATAATATGACCCCAGCGCTGCAAGGCACCAGTGCTAACCACTGAGCCACCGTGTGCAGTCTATAATATGACCCCAGCGCTGCAAGGCACCAGTTCTAACCACTGAGCCACCGTGTGCAGTCTATAAATATAACTGCTAATATAATTCTCATGTACGTTTCGAAATGTATCTGCGGGCTCTCAGAAGTGGAAATACATGAGAAAAATTAGTGATACACATTGCCTCTCCCGGGCCTAAAATGGCTCCACCCAGAATAAAGTATGATTTAGGTTTAGTACCCTTTAGGCCTAGTTCACACAAACGTTTTTTTCGTGAGTGTACAGGCCTTTTTTTTTTGTTCCGTATACGGTCCGTATACAGAACCATTCATTTCAATGGTTCCGCAAAAAAAACGGAATGTACTCTGTATGCATTCCGTTTCCGTATTTCCGTTTTTCCGTTCCGTTGAAAGATAGAACATGTCCTATTATTGCCCGCAAATCACATTCCGTGCCTCCATTCATTTCAATGGGTCTGCAAAAAAAAGGAACACATACGGAAATGCATCCGTATGTCTTCCGTTTCCGTTCCGTTTTTTCTGAACCAGCTATTGAAAATGTGATGGCTAGCCCAATCTTTTCTATGTAATTACTGTATACTGTACATGGCATACGGAAAAACGGAACGTAAAAATGGAAAGGAAACGGAAACACAACGGAACTCAAAAACGGAACAACGGATCCGTGAAAAACAGACCGCAAAAAACAATAAAAGCCATACGTTCGTGTGAACTAGGCCTTAAAGGGACTGTCGGCAGTTTTTTGCTACCCTAACAAAAATGGCGGCATAAAGCAGTGACAGATAACCGTAGCAAAATGCTGGGTCACTTTCTTTAATTAGCCATTTTGCTAAAATCTTTGTATTGAACGGCTCTAGTGCTGGAGCTCTTCAATACGAAGGGTATACCAGTGAGTCCTGATATTCACGAGGTTCCGGCCCCCATCTCCCTCCGGCTGCTGATTGCAGTAAAATATGTAAATCATCAGCAGGAGGAGATGGGACCTCGTGAATATCAGGATACATTGGCTTGGGCTGTGTATTGAACAATTCCAGAGCTGGAGCCGTTCAGTGCAAGATTTAACAAAATGACCAGGTCAACTTAAAGAGGACCTTTCATGTTTTTTTTTTTTTTTTTAGTTTAGATAAATACCTTTACTTGCAGGATACCCCCCGCTAATGCTGCCACCCTGCCTGTTTTTTTTCAAATATCGCTCCTACACCCCGCCGTGCCCCCCTGCAGTTTTCCCACTCAGTGTGTTAATCCTGAGCATCAATACAGGGACGAGGAGACACCAGGGTTTCTCAATGGGCGTCTCCTTCTCCCTGACTGTGTCACGATCCAATCACAGTGGAGAGAGTCACAGCCAGGGAGAAGGTTGCTTGTGCTGTCTTTCAGAGAGCCCAAATACTCCACATTTAATAGATTTGGCCCATTTTAAGCAGTGTCGGACTGGGGTGCCTAGGGCCCACCTGGTAAAATTAATTCTGGGGGCCAACTGTACAGCTACATGCAAATGCTCACACGGCAGCAACAAGGTGATGAAGATGAATGATTATGGAGGTCCCTGCAGTGGTATCAAGAAGGCACGCTGGTTGGCGTGCCTCTGTGCCTAGAAATTTTTTTCCGCCACCCAATGCATCTATAGTAAAAAATAAAACTGGGTAGTTTCTTAAATAATCCACCTAGTGTTTGATATTGACACATAGTCTGGTTGAGATTCTGTAAGCTGCCTATTCGCATGTAGCGCCATCACCCTATTGTGCCATGTGCCATTATATAGGCGATGGGGGACTAGGAGCTCCACCCTTACTGAGGGGTCCACTGAGGAATTCACCTGTTCCACTTTAGGCCAGTCGACGCCTGAGTTTAGGACTAGTGTCAGTCTTAATATACAGTCCCTTGTTCCCAGGAGAAACATTTTTTTCTCCATTTTATTTAGAGGCCAAAATGCACCATATAAGCGCCAAACAGGAATCATGCTGACAGATGCATTTTAATGCACTGTAGCATCAAATCAGATTTTCATACAGGTCTGGAGTTTAGCCACAGAAAAGACTGATGGCACTTTCCATGTGTAGATAACATTTCTCCCAGTGGCTTATCTATGCAGCCATTCCTCACTGCTATTTCTGGCTCTATCTCATTGTTTGCCTGACTTCCTCTATGTCATTTTCCCTTTGTATCTCTTACCTGGTAATTTCCCCCATCATCTTCTCAAACAAACAGTATTAAACTCTGCAACTTGTAACCTACAATTTCAGCAATATCCCTGATGTGTGTAACCTTCACATACACAACTGTGTGCTTGCTTGAGGGGTTAAATCCATTCTACAGCAGCAGGAAGCGCTGCAGCTGAGAACACAAGCCCCCCATGGAGAAATATATATGAAGATAGCATCATAGGTTATGGTTTCTTTTTCCTAATGAAAACTTCAGCAAAAAGCTGAAAGGGAATGTGTCAAAAGAAAAATGACCCATTGTTTAAAGTACATTTTTATGTTAAACATACGCCTATACTTTGGTGATTTTTCGCATTGGCCACTAGATCAAATAATATGTTGAAGTTTCCTTTTCTGTGCAGATAACATTTCAGCAGTCATCGCATTATCACCACAGGAAGGATTTCAATGACAGCTATTGCAAAGTGCCGCCCCCAAAAGGCCGATCGGGGTCCCAGTGTGTAGGAATGCCGAGTGGTATGGCTACCATTCTGTACTGCAACTACCCGTGATGCTGCTCCCTGATTAGCCGAAGGCCCAGGCGAAACGCGTTGGATATTTGAGGGTCTAGTAAGCAACAGGGTAATTTAGCACAGGTCCAAGGTTCCAGCAGGCTGGGGGTCACTCTTTTTACAGCAGGTGCTCCGACGATAGCCACTTGAGGTGCCACCCACTCATAAAACTAGTATCTACAGGGTCAGAGTACCTAGGTAAATTGTGATATAAGCTGTCTTTCCACTTAAAAACTTCCACTGAGACACAATTGGCTATACCCAGCCAGAGCTATCCGAAGCTTTACTGTACCTGGACTACTGAACAAGTTTTATATTATTAAGTATAAGGAGGTCCCAGACTACTGTATTAATAATGCCGAATTGTGCGTTGTGGCCCTAATAGTTTCTGTCATGGTGCTCCTACTTGGATACTGTTGCTCCCCAGGGACAGGGTTAGGCTCCACAGCAACAAAGAGAGCTGCAGTTGGTGAAATAAGTACAGTCCAGACTTGGTGAAGTTCAATAGTTTTACTTAAATAAACTTGCAATAACCTTGTGTCATCCAAACAATGCTTGATCTTTCTCTTGGCTCCAGCAGGCTAAGGGGAAACAGGCAGGTGAATTTGAATACTTTTCTTTCTCTTTCTCTGCTGAGCTGCTCTCTGGCTTCAGTCTGGTTACTGGACTTTCTAGCATTTTTTTTTAAACTTTGAGTGGGATGACTTTGGCCGTTGACCCCCTCGTAATACTCAGTCTAAAAAACTGCAAGGAATTGGGGTGCTCTGCGAGCTGCTACACCTGGAAGATTTCTGCCCAAAAAGTGGTGAAAATGGAATGGTAAGTTCCATTTTATCTAAAGGTACTCTCTGCCAGATACACCTGCTGGACAACTAGGCACATTATCTGTAATAACAGTTGCATAACAATATTATTAAGGCACAGTATCAGCAGACCTGGAATTAAAAATACAAATAAAATTATCTGCTAGCCATTAGAGACAGTAGCTAGGTGTAGGAAATGTAGTGCCCCCTCTGGGGTATTACACTATCAACTCTGTATAAATACAGTAACACAGGATCAACCATTTACAATAGATTAAGTCACAGCTTATAGTACAGTTGCAAGAAAAAATATGTGAACCCTTTGGAATGATATGGTTTCGGCACAAATTGGTCATAAAATCTGATCTGATCTTCATCTAAGTCACAACAATAGACAATCACAGTCTGCTTAAACTAATAACACACAAAGAATTAAATATTACCATGTTTTTATTGAACACACCATGTAAACATTCACAGTGCAGGTGGAAAAAGTATGTGAACCCTTGGATTTAATAACTGGTTGAACCTCCTTTGGCAGCAATAACTTCAACCAAACGTTTCCTGTAGTTGCAGATCAGATGTGCACAACGGTCAGGAGTAGAGTTGAGCGAACACCTGGATGTTCGGGTTCGAGAAGTTCGGCCGAACTTCCGGAAATGTTCGGGTTCGGGATCCGAACCCGACCTGAACTTCGTCCCGAACCCCATTGAAGTCAATGGGGACCCGAACTTTTCGGCACTAAAAAGGCTGTAAAACAGCCCAGGAAAGGGCTAGAGGGCTGCAAAAGGCAGCAAAATGTAGTTAAATCCCCTGCAAACAAATGTGGATAGGGAAATGAATAAAAATAAAAATAAAATAAATAAAAATTAACCAATATCAATTGGAGAGAGGTCCCATAGCAGAGAATCTGGCTTCATGTCAGCAGAGAATCAGTCTTCATGTCATAGCAGAGAATCAAGCTTCACGTCACCCACCACTGGAACAGTCCATTGTAAGATATTTAGGCCCCGGCACCCAGGCAGAGGAGAGAGGTCCCATAACAGAGATTCAGGCTTCATGTCAGAAGAGAATCAGTCTTCATCTCATAGCAGAGAATCATGCTTCACGTCACCCACCACTGTAACAGTCCATTGTCAGATATTTAGGCCCCGGCACCCAGGCAGAGGAGAGAGGTCCCATAACAGAGAATGTGGCTTCATGTCAGCAGAGAATTAGTCTTCATGTCATAGCAGAGAATCAGGCTTCACGTCACCCAACACTGGAACAGTCCATTGTCAGATATTTAGGCCCTGGCACCCAGGCAGAGGAGAGAGGTCCCATAAAAGAGATTCAGGCTTCATGTCAGCAGAGAATCAGTCTTCATGTCATAGCAGAGAATCTGGCTTCACGTCACCCAACACTGGAACAGTCCATTGTCAGATATTTAGGCCCTGGCACCCAGGCAGAGGAGAGAGGTCCCATAAAAGAGATTCAGGCTTCATGTCAGCAGAGAATCAGTCTTCATGTCATAGCAGAGAATCATGCTTCACGTCACCCAACACTGGAACAGTCCATTGTCAGATATTTAGGCCCCGGCACCCAGGCAGAGGAGAGAGGTCCCATAACAGAGATTCAGGCTTCATGTCAGCAGAGAATCAGTCTTCATGTCATAGCAGAGAATCATGCGTCATGTCACCCACCACTGTAACAGTCCATTGTCAGATATTTAGGCCCCAGCACCCAGGCAGAGGAGAGAGGTCCCATAACAGAGAACTTGGCTTCATGTCAGCAGAGAATCAGTCTTCATGTCATAGCAGAGAATCAGTCTTCACGTCACCCAACATTGGAACAGTCCATTGTCATATAATTTAGGCCCCGGCACCCAGACAGAGGAGAGAGGTCCCATAACAGAGATTCAGGCTTCATGTCAGCGACTCAGCAGAGAATCAGTCTTCATGTCATAGCAGAGAATCATGCTTCACGTCACCCAACACTGGAACAGGCCACTGTCAGATATTTTTAGGCCCCGGCACCCAGACAGAGGAGAGGTTCATTAAATGGTAAAATGAAAATAAAAATAGGATTGAATGAGGAAGTGCCCTGGAGTACAATAATATATGGTTAAGGGGAGGTAGTTAATGTCTAATCTGCACAAGGGATGGACAGGTCCTGTGGGATCCATGCCTGGTTCATTTTTATGAACGTCAGCTTGTCCACATTGGCTGTATACAGGCGGCTGCGTTTGTCTGTAATGACGCCCCCTGCCGTGCTGAATACACGTTCAGACAAAACGCTGGCCGCCGGGCAGGCCAGCACCTCCAAGGCATAAAAGGCTAGCTCTGGCCACGTGGACAATTTAGAGACCCAGAAGTTGAATGGGGCCGAACCATCAGTCAGTACGTGGAGGGGTGTGCACATGTACTGTTCCACCATGTTAGTGAAATGTTGCCTCCTGCTAACACGTTCCGTATCAGGTGGTGGTGCACTTAGCTGTGGCGTGTTGACAAAACTGTTCCACATATCTGCCATGCTAACCCTGCCCTCAGAGGAGCTGGCCGTGACACAGCTGCGTTGGCGACCTCTTGCTCCTCCTCTGCCTTCCCCTTGGGCTTCCACTTGTGCCCCTGTGACATTTGGGAATGCTCTCAGTAGCGCGTCTACCAACGTGCGCTTGTACTCGCGCATCTTCCTATCATGCTCCAGTGCAGGAAGTAGGGTGGGCACATTGTCTTTGTACCATGGATCCAGCAGGGTGGCAACCCAGTAGTCCGCACACGTTAAAATGTGGGCAACTCTGCTGTTGTTGCGCAGGCACTGCAGCATTTAGTCGCTCATGTGTGCCAGGTTTCCCAGAGGTAAGGACAAGCTGTCCTCTGTGGGAGGCGTATCGTCATCGTCCTGCGTTTCACCCCAGCCACGCACCAGTGATGGGCCCGAGCTGCGTTGGGTGCCACTCCGCTGTGACCATGCTTCATCCTCATCCTCCTCCACCTCATCCTCGTCCTCCAGTAGTGGGCCCTGGCTGGCCACATTTGTACCTGGCCTCTGCTGTTGCAAAAAGCCTCCCTCTGAGTCACTTCGAAGAGACTGGCCTGAAAGTGCTAAAAATGACCCCTCTTCCTCCTCCTCCTCCTCCTGGGCCACCTCCTCTTCCATCATCGCCCTAAGTGTTTTCTCAAGGAGACATAGAAGTGGTATTGTAACGCTGGCCATGTTGGTGGAGTACTCGAAACAGCGCAACAGGGAACACAGGTCTCGCATGGAGGCCCAGTCATTGGTGATGAAGTGGTGCTGTTCCGCAGTGCGACTGACCCGTGCGTGCTGCAGCTGAAACTCCACTATGGCCTGCTACTGCTCGCACAGTCTGTCCAGCATGGGCAAGGTGGAGTTCCACCTGGTGTGCACGTTGCATATGAGGCGGTGAGCGGGAAGGCCGAAGTTACGCTGTAGCGCAGACAGGCGAGCAGCGGCAGGATGTGAACACAGGAAGCGCGAACAGACGGCCCGCACTTTATGCAGCAGCTCTGACATGTCGGGGTAGTTGTGAATTAACTTCTGCACCACCAAATTCAGCACATGCGCCAGGCAAGGGATGTGCGTCAAACCGGATAGTCCCAGAGCTGCAACGAGATTTCGCCCATTATCGCACACCACCAGGCTGGGCTTGAGGCTCACCGGCAGCAACCACTCGTCGGTCTGTTGTTCTATACCACGCCACAACTCCTGTGCGGTGTGGGGCCTGTCCCCCAAACATATGAGTTTCAGAATGGCCTGCTGACGTTTACCCCGGGCTGTGCTGAAGTTGGTGGTGAAGGTGTGTGGCTGACTGGATGAGCAGGTGGAAGAAGAGGAGGAGGAAGCTGAGTAGGAGGAGGAGGCAACAGGAGGCAAAGAATGTTGCCCTGCGATCCTTGGCGGCGGAAGGACGTGCGCCAAACAGCTCTCCGCCTGGGGCCCAGCCTCCACTACATTTACCCAGTGTGCAGTTAGGGATATATAGTGTCCCTGGCCGTGCTAACTGGTCCACGTATCTGTGGTTAGGACCTTGCCACAGATGGCGTTGCACAGTGCACACTTGATTTTATCGGATACTTGGTTGTGCAGGGAAGGCACGGCTCTCTTGGAAAAGTAGTGCCGGCTGGGAACAACATACTGTGGAACAGCAAGCGACATGAGTTGTTTGAAGCTGTCTGTGTCCACCAGCCTAAATGTCAGCATTTCATAGGCCAGTAGTTTAGAAATGTCGGCATTCAGGGCCAGGGATCGAGGGTGGCTAGGTGGGAATTTACGCTTTCTCTCAAATGTTTGTGAGATGGAGAGCTGATGCCGTGTGACATGGTTGAGATGCTTGGTGACGGAGGTGGTGGTGTTGGTGGTACATCCCCTGTTTGCTGGGCGGCAGGTGCCAACGTTCCTCCAGAGGCGGAGGAAGAGGCCGAGGCGGCAGCAGCAGAAGAGGCCGAGGCGGCAGCAGCAGAAGAGGTAGCAGGGGGAGCCTGAGTGACTTCCTTGTTTTTAAGGTGTTTACTCCACTGCAGTTCATGCTTTGCATGCAGGTGCCTGGTCATGCAGGTTGTGCTCAGGTTCAGAACGTTAATGCCTCGCTTCAGGCTCTGATGGCACAGCGTGCAAACCACTCGGGTCTTGTCGTCAGCACATTGTTTGAAGAAGTGCCATACCAGGGAACTCCTTGAAGCTGCCTTTGGGGTGCTCGGTCCCAGATGGCGGCGGTCAGTAGCAGGCGGAGTCTCTTGGCGGCGGGTGTTCTGCTTTTGCCCACTGCTCCCTCTTTTGCTACGCTGTTGGCTCGGTCTCACCACTGCCTCTTCCTCCGAACTGTGAAATTCATTGGCACGACCTTCATTCCATGTGGGGTCTAGGACCTCATCGTCCCCTGCATCGTCTTCCACCCAGTATTGATCCCTGACCTCCTGTTCAGTCTGCACACTGCAGAAAGACGCAGCAGTTGGCACCTGTGTTTCATCATCAGAGACATGCTCAGGTGGTATTCCCATGTCCTCATCATCAGGAAACATAAGTGGTTGTGCGTCAGTGCATTCTATGTCTTCCACCGCTGGGGAAGGGCTGGGTGGATGCCCTTGGGAAACCCTGCCAGCAGAGTCTTCAAACAGCATAAGAGACTGCTGCATAATTTGAGTCTCAGACAGTTTCCCTGGTATGCATGGGGGTGATGTGACAGACTGATGGGCTTGATTTTCAGGCGCCATCTGTGCGCTTTCTGCAGAAGACTGGGTGGGAGATAATGTGAACGTGCTGGATCCACTGTCGGCCACCCAATTGACTAATGCCTGTACCTGCTCAGGCCTTACCATCCTTAGAACGGCATTGGGCCCCACCAAATATCGCTGTAAATTCTGGCGGCTACTGGGACCTGAGGTAGTTGGTACACTAGGACGTGTGGCTGTGGCAGAACGGCCACGTCCTCTCCCAGCACCAGAGGGTCCACTAACACCACCACGACCATGTCCGCGTCCATGTCCCTTACTAGATGTTTTCCTCATTGTTACCGTTCACCACAATAAGAAAAATATTATTTGGCCCAATATATTGAATTCAAATTCAGGCCTTTTTTTACAGACACCTAACACTATCTGGCTATCTATTTAGGTACCGTATTACCCTAATACAGGCACAGCAGTAATGACAGATTTAGCTGAATATAAATTTGAGGCCTATTATTTAGGCGCTGGGTGACAGGTATATGTTTACAGACAGAATTAGACTTGGAAATGCACAGTAGCGTGTGTGTGAAGTTATTGAGAATGACCCTATCAGCACCTTGAATCTAATATACCCTTTTAGGGATAGATTTAAAGTAGGCCTGATACAGCAGAAACCACTAATTTAGGAAATTTCTAAGTTGGGAATTGTATGTCAACCCAGAACAAAAACTGTGCTTTGACGGACACAAAATAACTTGACCAGCCTCAGCAATAACCACAGATTTAGCTGAATATAAATTTGAGGCCTATTATTTAGGCGCTGGGTGACAGGTATACCTCTACAGACAGAATTAGACTTGTAAATGCAGAGTAGCGTGTGTGTGAAAATATTGAGAATGACCCTATCAGCACCTTGAATCTAATATACCCTTTTAGGGATAGATTTAAAGTAGGCCTGATACAGCAGAAACCACTAATTTAGGAAATTGCTAAGTTGGGAATTGTATTTCAACACAGAACAAAAATATATCCTTTGCCAGACAGCAGACAGTATTACAATTGGCTGGCCACAGCTGAAACACCAGATTTAGGGCACTGCTATTTTGGCAATTGTATTTTACCCCTCAATAAAATAGCAAGCACAGCCAAGCCCCTGATGTAGGATATAGCCAAAAAATAACCACACTATTGATGGTTAAATGGACTTGGTGACAGCTTGGCCCTGATGTAGGATATAGCAAAAAAATAACCACACTATTGATGGTTAAATGGACTTGGTGGCAGCTTGCCCCTGATGTAGGATATAGCCAAAAAATAACCACACTATTGATGGTTAAATGGACTTGGTGGCAGCTTGTGCTGGCGCACCACAAGACACAAAATGGCCGCCGATCACCCCAGAAAAAAGTGACTGAAAAACGCTCTGGGCAGCCTAAAAACAGTGAGCAATTGAATAGCAGCAGTTCAATGATCCACAGCTGTAGATCGATCACTGACTTAAGTGTTTTGGAGGAGTTAATCACTGCCTAATCTCGCCCTAACAGTCGCAGCTGCAACCTCTCCCTACACTGATCGTGCGGCGCTACGTGACTCCAGCTTAAATAGAGGCTGGGTCACATGCTGCACTGGCCAATCACAGCCATGCCAATAGTAGGCATGGCTGTGACGGCCTCTTGGGGAAAGTAGTATGACGCTTGTTGATTGGCTGCTTTGCAGCCTTTCAAAAAGCGCCAAGAAAACGATGAACACCGAACCCGAACCCGGACTTTTACTAAAATGTATGGGTCCGGGTCCGTGTCACGGACACCCCAAAATTCGGTACGAACCCGAACTATACAGTTCGGGTTCGCTCATCCAAACTCAGGAGTAATTCTTGACCATTCCTCTTTACAGAACAGTTTCAGTTTAGCAATATTCTTGGGATGTCTGATGTGAATCGCGTTCTTGAGGTCATGCCACAGCATCTCAATCGGGTTGAGGTAAGGACTCTGACTGGGCCACTCCAGAAGGCGTATTTTCTTCTGTTTAAGCCATTCTGTTGTTGATTTACTTCTATGCTTTGGGTCGTTGTCCTGTTGCAACACCCATCTTCTGTTGAGCTTCAGCTGGTAGACAGATAGCCTTAAGTTCTTCTGCAAATGGTCTTGATAAATTTGGGAATTCATTTTTCCTTCGATGATAGCAATCCATCCAGGCCCTGATGCAGCAAAGCAGCCCCAAACCATGATGCCCCCACCACCATACTTCACAGCTGAGATGAGGTTTTGATGTTGGTGTGCTGTGCCTCTTTTTCGCCACACATAGTGTTGTGTGTTTCTTCCAAACAACTCAACTTTGGTTTCATCTGTCCACAGAATATTTTGCCAGTACTGCTGTGGAACATCCAGGTGCTCTTGTGCAAACTGTAAACGTGCAGCAATTTTTTTTTGGGACAGCAGTGACTTCCTCTGTGGTATCCTCCCATGAAATCCATTCTTGTTTATTGTTTTATGTATCGTAGATTCGCTAACAGGGATGTTAGCATATGCCAGAGACTCTAGGATTTTTCTTCACCTCATTGAGCAGTCTGCGCTATGCTCTTGCAGTCATCTTTACAGGACGGCCACTCCTAGGGAGAGTAGCAGCAGTGCTGAACTTTCTCCATTTATAGACAATTTGTCTTACCGTGGACTGATGAACAGCAAGGCATCATTCACATCAGGCAATGCTTCTTGTGAAAAGCAAACCCAGAACTGGTGTGTGTTTTTTATAGGGCAGAGCAGCTGTAACCAACACCTCTAATCTCATCTCATTGATTGGACTCCAGTTGGCTGACACCTCACTCCAATTAGCTCTTGGAGATGTCATTAGTCTAGGGGTTCACATACTTTTTCCACCTGCACTGTGAATGTTTACATGGTGTGTTCAATAAAAATATGGTAACATTTAATTATTTGTGTGTTATTAGTTTAAGCAGACTGTGATTGTCTATTGCTGTGACTTAGATGATGATCAGATCACATTTTATGATTAATTTGTGCAGAAATCCATATCATTCCAAAGGGTTCCCAATTTTTCTTGCAACTGTATATACACCCTCCTGATTTCTGCACAGGTCACAGGGCATGCCTAGAAAACTCTCTCATAGAAGTCAGCGAAGTCCCCTCCTGTCTACTGTGTCTATGGCCAGGGTGTCTGCCCTGAGTCTTGACATATTTTAGGCCTAGTGGCCAATGTGAAAACTGCATGATTTGGGGATATTTTTAGAAAGGGACATAGAACACTTCAAAAACATAGAGTGTCACTAGAGAGTCTTTGGAGGATTATTAAGCTTTTTTGTGAGCTTCCGCATGAAATCTGCACCAAGAACTGTATGTGTTACTTGCGGATTTTGTTGCATTTTTGATGCAGATTTTCCGCAGATCTTACCCTTGCACTGAAAATTGTGAAATCTGAACAAAAAATTCTCAAAAAGAACTGAGATGCTCGGAATTTCGAAATCTGCACGGCAGGTCATTTCTCACATAAAAAAAAAAAGGAAAGTGTATATGAGATTTGTCTAATCCCATTCACTTTACTGGTACTGTATTACACTGCGGTTCCTCCACATGGAAATCCACGCTGAAAAACCGTTACCCAAACTGTGCAGATGTCCATTGATATTGCTGGTTACCATGCAATGCTTTTTCCCATTGTTGCAGGGGAAATAATACAGCACTGAGTGGTTTCACCGGTGATATTAGCTGGCTGTAAGGGGTCCCAGGAGATTGTGCTCATTAAAAGGAGGTGATGTCCTCAGCTATGTGTTCAGTGAAGACCATTTTCAAAGGATTCTACCTGTTATTTTCAACATGTAGGGTGCGACAGCCGGACGCGGATAATGCTTGTGATTTACCGGTAAAAACCAGGCCACACTTGGATTTGCCATTCTTCCAAATTTCCAAGTCCAGGTGCCTCCTGGTTAATTTCCTGATTAATTCCTGATTACTAAAAATAAAATGATCTAGGACAGCAGCCACGTTATAGCATATGGTATGTATCTGTGAGATCTCCTTTTTCTTTCATGTAAATCTAACATATATGTGCGTATGCTCTTCTTTAAGGGTGTCAAGGGAAGCAGCGTTTCTCCCCAGGAATCTAAAGTGATCCACAAGGCTGGCTGGCTGAAGAAAAGCAGTGGGCTGCTGGGACTGTGGAAAGATCGCTACATCCAGATTCTGCAAACTCAGCTCCTGGTTTTAGACAATGAGGTAAAAAAGTTCAAATATTATCATAACTCAAAAACAGTGACCTAAGAATTCAACTGTATCTTCTGTCCATATATAGAGGAAAAAGAAAATTGGTGACTCACCGTTTATTGCTGATATGGAATAGGGGTGCACTACTCCCAGGTCTAACGAATTCAAAAGAAAAAAATGTAACATTTTGGTGTGCCTACTATGTTATATATATATATATATATATATATATATACATATATACTGTATATCGCATCATGGTTCCATTCCATGAGGTATCCATCGTCCCTGATACAGACCAGCCTGGTCTTCTGTGCCATTGTACTAAGCAAAAAATGGAAACCTGGTGGAACCATCTTACGTCAATGACATGTCTTTACAGATCTGTCATTCATCACTTTGCTATAATAAAATCATGACACCAGCTTCTTTCATACATTCTTTTTTTAGACAGTTTTTTTCATTGACTTCTAAAACAATACCACAAAATGTATGCTTTTTAACAAACATTTTTTTTGTGGCTCTTTTTTGGTTACACATTTTACACAGACCTTTATGTCTTACCTACAGCATTCTGCATTTAAAAAAAGTCAAAGACCTATAAGGTACACCAAAAATAAGAAAATGGCACGAAAAAATAGATGCAATATTTAACACATCATTTAGTCCATACTACAACCTTGGTAGCACATGTCCATTGGAATCTGTAAGTCCTCTACTACGACGTATACCTATAGTAGGAGCAAACCTGACACCAAAAAAAGCTGCTGGGACAAAAAATAGAAGATCCAAGTTACAGGAAAGGAAGGAAACGTTTGGATGGGGGGCATGAATTTGACCTGTACAGGACATCCTGGAAAATGAAACTGTCTTTTCTACAAGTTTAGTATTTCTGCTTGTATATAAAATAACTGCAAGTAAGAATATTATGATGGGTGATCCAACAAGGGAGCAGGGCTGTGAGGAGAAAACCAAAGTATTGGCTGTAGCCATAAAAGTCCATCAGCAGAATGCAGGCTTCCATTTAGTCACAGACCCTTCTGCAGCAAATCTGCGGTGTGAGCATATACCCTGAGTGCTGATAAGGTGCAGGAAAACCACAATGAGTTAGAATTTCCTTTCTCTCTGAATATATTACTCACAGTGGCGACTCTAGGAACAATATATAGGGGGGGGCACAAAGATACCACAGTCAAAAATGGGGGGGCAAAAACAAAATAAGTATATAGAAATAAGATTACAAAATACTAGAGAGTTGCGGTATGCAGGGATACATTTATAATAAAACAATTTACTTACAAAAGAAGCTATTCAGTCGTCTGCTGTGCCGTCCTCTGCTTGCTTCCGCGGATTCTTTCCCCTTCTTTCTGTCTCTCGTCAGTGCACAGGCGCACTGTTATGGTGGATCTGTGGAAGACACACTGTTATGGGGGCATCTGTGGATGACACATTATGCCTCTCATTAGCCCTCATTATGCCTCTCATTAGCCCCCATATCAGCCCTTATGCCTCATTAGCCCCCATTATTCTTCATATTAGCCCCATTATGCCTCATTAGCCCACATTATGCCTCATTAGCCCACATTATGCCTCTAATTAGCCCCCATTATGCCTCTTATTAGCCCCCATATGCCTCCTATTAGCCCCCATATGCCTCCTATTAGCCCCCATATGCCTCCTATTAGCCCCCATATGCCTCCTATTAGCCCCCAATTAGCCCCCATATGCCTCCAATTAACCCCATATGCCTCCAATTAGCCCCATAGACCCCATATGCCTCCAATTAGCCCCCATATGGCTCCAATTAGCCCCCATATGCCTCAAATTAGCCCCCAATTAGCCCCCATATGCCTCATATTAGCCCCCATATGCCTCCAATTAACCCCCATATGCCTCCAATTAGCCCCATAGACCCCATATGCCTCCAATTAGCCCCCATATGCCTCCAATTAGCCCCCAATTAGCCCCCATATGCCTCCTATTAGCCCCCAATTAGCCCCTATATGCCTCCAATTAGCCCCTATATGCCTCCAATTAGCCCCCATATGCCTCCAATTAGCCCCATAGACCCCATATGCCTCCAATTAGCCCCCATATGCCTCCAATTAGCCCCCATATGCCTCCTATTAGCCCCCATATGCCTCCTTTTAGCCCCCAAATATGCCTCCTATTAGCCCCCAAATATGCCTCCAATTAGCCCCCAAATATGCCTCCAAATGCCCCCATATGCCTCCAATTAGCCCCCAAATATGCCTCCAATTAGCCCCCAAATATGCCTCCAAATGCCCCCATATGCCTCCAATTAGCCCCCAAATATGCTTCCAATTAGCCCCCAAATATGCCTCCAATTAGCCCCATGTGCGTCTAAATGCCCCCATATGCCTCCTATTAGCCCCATATGCCTCCTATTAGCCCCCATAATGCCCCCAGCAGCCACATTTTTTATAAAATAAAATAAAAAAACACTTACCTCTCCTGCTCCTGGACGGACGCCGCCTGCCATTTTCTCCCTCCTCAGTCGACTGTGCTCTAAACTGGCGCGCACAGCGTGAGGTCACAGAGCGACCTCACGCTGTGCGCAGCCCTGCACAGCCGACAGCCGAGGACCAGGAAGTGGTGAGTACAGAGCGTTCACCACTTCCTGGTTCTTCGGTACTAATGAGCGCTTCCATAATGGAAGCGCTCATTAGTATTCACTCAGGGGAATCAGCGGGGGGGCACCCGGGGGGGGCAAGGAACAACATAGGGGGGGCAATTGCCCCCCCTCGCCCCCCTCTAGCGACGCCACTAATTACTCACTATATACAGCATTGCATTAAAGGGAACCCGTCAGCTACAAAATGAGCCGTACCTTAAAGATGTTGTCATAGTGTTTCTAAAGCTGTTTTTGTCTGATGTGCATGATCGCAGCAAACAGACTTTTATTCCCCCACAGGCTGTATGTAAATGAGGGTATTGAAGCCCCCTTCCCGTCCCTTAGCATTTGATTGACGGCCTTTGGCATACTTTAAGGGTGCAATTCCATCCTTACATCTCGCACATGTGCCGTATGATCATGTTCCTGGCGCCTGCGCATTGTTCCGCGCTGCAGTGTACTTGTCTTCAGCGGGTCAATGCGCAGGCTCAGACTTACATGTGCGAGTGCGCCACAGAACATTGCCGTGCATCTAAATCCCTCTTAGAAAACAGGAACACTGCAGCGGAGAGCAATGAGCAGGCACCAGAAGTGTGATCATATGGCAAATAGGCCAGATGTGTGGATGGAATCACACCCGAAAGTATACCTAAGGCCGTCAATCAAATGCTAAGGGATGGGAAGGGGTCAAGGGGGAATAAAAGTCCTTCTTCTGCAATCATGCACATTAGACACCTAAGACAAAAACATCTTTAGGCCTCATTCACACAACCGTATTTTTGCTCTGCATCCGATCCGTATTTTTTATGTGGTGTCCTCATCCGTATGTCTGTTCTGCATCTCCGCAAAAAAGATAGAACATTTCCTATTCTTGGCCGCAAAAAAAAATTGATGCAACATGGACGTCACATGGATGTCATCCGTATTTTTTACGGCAGGAAATGACAACCACTGGACAGGGGGAGGGTCACCGGCAAATGGCTGAGTGGTTTTTGCAGTGTGTATTCACAAAACTGCTTCTTACTGAAAATTCTGATATCTCCCTGAATGCCATTTACAAAATGTGTCATTATGGGCATAAATATAGTCTTCATTATCCAGTTATAGCACTTTTATTTAGATATTTCCATTTTTTTTATAAAGAAGAATGAATTCCCAATTCCATGATTAATTGTATAATAGATATTTATATATTTAGGAGTTGAAGCTCTATTTTCTGTTAAAGATCTGGAAATCCCTTGCCCTATTGTGCTGCTAAATGGTAACATTCTGCCTCGTTGCATCACTTAGGGTTACTGTCAATGGATTTACTATCGTGTTTAATAGTATAAAAGCATATGAAGTAAACTGGCGCAGGCTGCAGGTAGCCCAAAATTTAGGATTTTAATGAATGTTTGAACAGAAGTCGCAAATTTAGGGCCTTTTCTGCATGGCATTTACTGTATCTTCTACATTCACTTACGTTTTGGATCCTCTCCCATGAATGTGGGCAAAATCCATGGCTCTACCTTCATGCAAAAATGTCAAATTATGCTATTCATGAAGAACTGCAAAAGATTAACGTCCATTTCTGCTGAGGCCATTTCTATCACAAAAAACGTGATTGCCATTATAAAATATGGTGCAAGAAATTGTACTTTGGCTGGATCCACATTTAAATTTAGGTAAATTGGTACACCTCTAACAAATGTGAAATATTTAGATTAGTTTAATTTCAAGAGGACCTTTCATCAATAAAGGTCCAGCTGGGTGACACCAGTAGGGTGTGTGTCCCTGCACAGTCTGACACTGGCAGCACAAGGACACACCCACAACTCAGATGGACTTTTATTGCAGACTGCTGGCAATGAATGGCACAACACAGAGTTAGGCCTCTTTCACAGTGGTGTGTGCGGCCGGTTGCCGTATTGCGGCCAGCAAAATGCGGGCTGCAATACACGAGCACAGTCCATGGGGCAGCCGCAGCGGATTGAGGACCCATTCACTTGAATGGGTTCGCGATCCGGCCGTTCCGCAAAAGATAGGACATGTTCTATCTTTTTGCGGAAGTACGAGACAAAACCCCACGGAAGCACTCCGTAGTGCTTCCGTAGGGTTCCGTTCCGTGGTTCCATTCCGCACCATTCCGCATCTCCGGATTTGCGGTCCCATTCAAGTGAATGGGTCCGCATCCATGATGCGGAATGCCCACGGAACGGCACCCGAGTATTGCGGATCCGCAAATGCGGTCCGCAATACGGCAACGGGGCGCACACGCCAGTGTGAAAGAGGCCTTATGAAAAGAAGCTCCAGAATTGTTTTACTTGGGAAATGTAGTAGTTACTAAAATAGACAAGTCAAGAGAAGTGACAAGCTTCTCTTACTGTCCACGCACATAAGATGTCCTTTTGCTGCTTGTGAAACTCAACAAGCAAGATTGCTGCTGTTGGTGGATCTTATTATTTTATTATATGTTGGATACCATGAGTGAGCTCTATGATTATCTAAGTAACATTTTAATACCCATGTCTGTTTACATAGTAACAGTCTGTAAGGCTGAAAGTTTGGCCTGTTATCCTGCAAGTTGATCCAGAGGAAGGCAAGAAAAAAACTTTTGCCCCTTTTGATGCAACTCATTATCTTAAGATGCCGAGTAGTATCCAGGCTTTGCTTCTTCCAGTGCAATGGTCCAGTTTGATGCCCCAAGGCACTCTAACTAAATACCCAGATATACCCAGTATTCTCATGTACAGAGAGTTAACACAAGGCACTTCCAAATTTTTTGTGATTGTCCATATTGCCTCCTTTGTTGGCTGGATTAATTTTTCATCACATTATACACCGCTTGTTTCCATGGTTATGACCTCCCTGCAATCCATCAGCGGTGGCCGTGCTTACAGACTATAGAGAAAAACGTTGGCCTCCCTGGTGACCGGAACTGTGGGGGTGCTCATAGTGCTTTCTTCTATAGTGTGCAAGCACAACCACCACTGATGGATTGCAGCCACCACCTTGGAATTGAGCAGTGTATAATGTGATGGAAAAATGAATCAAGCCAGCAAAGGAGGCAATATGGATAATAACAATATATTAGTAAGGGCTTTGTGTTAACTTTATCTACATGATAAATGCCGTTGGCTGAAATAAGACAATGGCTTTAACCTGTTGACCTTTGTTTGGTCAGTGTCCCAGTTTTATTTTATTCTTTTTACAAGAGATTCTGAAACTGGAAAAACCCGTTTGGATCCAACTTGAGGATTTATTTGTCTGTTACTCCACCATATTTATGAATCTACGGCGGTTCTCGATAAAATGGATTTAAATTTTCAGTTTTTTCCATTTCCACAGGATGAGCAGAAGTGTCTAGAGACATTGGAGCTTGCCAGTTATGAACGGTGCCAAGACCAAAGAACGTTCCTGAAACGAA
This sequence comes from Bufo gargarizans, assembly GCF_014858855.1. NCBI lineage: Eukaryota > Metazoa > Chordata > Amphibia > Anura > Bufonidae > Bufo > Bufo gargarizans. The sequence goes on along the minus strand of NC_058081.1, from coordinate 110,306,198 downwards.
AAAAGCATTTTAATTTGATCCCATCGCAAGGAACTAAGGTAAATTGTGTTGATAATTAGACTTAAAAAATATAAATTCATCGGGAACAAGCTTTGTAGCGACCCGCAGGGGGAGAGCCAGGAGAAGTGGTAGTTGTGACACTGATAGTGGTAGTAGTTCACAGTGGCTGTCCTCAATCCAATGCTCCCTGGGGTTGTGCAGGGAGCACACCCTGGTAGAGTCGATGATCAGGCCCGTTTGGCTGGAACAAATCTAGTTTGCCTTTACTAAATAATGACAGCAGTTGCAGTACACTTAGCAGCAATAGCACATGTGTGATGTGAGGTATATTAGAGAGCAGGCTTTTTGTTAAAGTTGCATATGGGCAGTAACAATGATAGTGGTAGTCCTCCCTGCGTCTCTCTATGGAAGTTCTAGCAATCCTTCCAAATAATCACAGACGTGCAACTCTGTTCTCATCAATACTTCCTGCAATACACAAGCTGCGGGTGCAGATCTCATATTCAGATGGCCAGTCCATCTCAAAGTGTAGTGTGTGCTGAAGAAATATGCACTTTCCAAAAGCAGTAAAGTCCTTTGCCATAAATTTGTGCTACCTTACTGACTTCAGCATGGTCTTGAGGGTTCTAAACCTTCAGTATGAATTTCAGGCTTTCTATCTTTCAGGGGTAGACTCTCAGTTTTTTTTACTTCTCTCTGGTAGCTCTTCCAGTCTCAGGGACTAAGGTTTCCAGGACTAGGTTTCTCTATGTGCAGCGTGCTACAGGGACATGCACGAGTATGGTAGGCCAGATGGGAGTAGTAGTAGTAGTAGTCACAGTTCTGACAGTCCCTGGGCCCATGCCGTAATGCTGAATGGCGCATCTTTCTTCCATTTGGGGCACACTTTGGATCTGGGGTTTTCTAGCCTGATTATGGTTGAGGTGCCTTTGGTGTTGAAGGTTTTGAGGTGCAGGACAGGGTTCTGGTTCGTGATGACAACACTTTTCAATGTTATAGTGCAGGAAGCAATGAGGAGGCAATTGCACAGTAGAAGAGTTCTTTATTTAAGAATTCACATGAAATACATCAGGACAGTTCTTAGCATGCAGTGCACTGGCAGTTGGTACACAAAATGCACTTTCACAGATGTTACTGGATTCACAGCTGCATAGTTAGTTGATAGACCAAGTAAGTAAGTAGTCTTACTTACACTATGCTTCTCTAGCTGACTTGTACTTAAGCATCCAGGCATGGGGTGTAGCACTTCTTTCTAAAGCAATGCGATGCTATGCAACCATCAGGATGGCCCCCCTAATGGTAGTCAAACTTTTTTTAACAGGTTGCTATTCCACTCTTCAAACATGGGATGTGGGCAATGTACTCAAAAAATTGGCAATCTGCAGTGTGTGTCCAGGCATCAGAAGAACATTCATCTCATTTACATGGCCACCTTAAAAGGAGTATTCCAGGATTTTAATATTGATTGCCCAACCTAGCTACTCTGAAACAGGTGATTGACAGGGGCGCCAGCACTGGAACTCCAGCTTCATCCATTATGTAGTGGAAGGAGCTAGTAACTGCAGTGCTGATCCTATTGACGTGAATCGGAGAAGCAATGCGGTTACCAGCTTTGTCCACTAAACAACACGGCAAAGCCATGTAGTTCCAGTGCTGACTTCCACTATCGGATCTAATCTGAAATAGCTGATTGTCAAGGGTTTGAGGTTTCAGATACCCACTAGTAAGATATTGATGGCCTGTTCTGATGATAGGCCATAAATAGTTAAATCCTGGAATACCCCATTTAAGTTCATACAGAGAATGGAAGTCACTGCTATATGTCAAAATGTCTCAAACTTATCACCACTGAGAAACCTCTGAAATGTTTCCACATTTGAAATCTGTACTTAGATTGCTACTTCAAAAATGCTTAGTGCAAAAGCAGGGAATGCATTCATACCATTCAACAGTCTGGGGAAGATTTTTTGATTGCTTTGCCTACAGCCATGCCAAGTATCTATGGAAAGACAAAATACATTTTGCCATTCTTACGGTAAAAGTAATGATGGCTGTAAAACAATGCTATCTGTCTTTTACAGTGGTGCTTTAAAGTTTGTGAACCGTTCAGAATTTTCTATATTTCTGCATAAATTTGACCTGAAACTGCATCAAATGTTCACACAAGTCCTAAAAGTAGATAAAGATAACCAAATCAAACAGTGAGGGAAAGCATAAAGGCGTCCATTTTGTATATGTATTCATTTTATATCTATATATAACCTGCACTTAGATAGGAGGGGGATTTAGCCTTGGAAGGCAGAAGTACAAATTCCACAGTGGGCCCCTAATCCATTAATGCTTACCATTCATTTCTTATCTCAAACCAAACATAGTAACTCAAAGCTTGTCTACACTAGAACACTTTTATTGCGTTTGTGTGTGTATAAATACGTGTACTGCTCATTACAATAAAAAAGGGCATTACGAGGAACACATGTTGTATGTGTCTCTGTGTCATGACCTCGAGCCGGCTCACTTGGCTTCAGAACTATTAGGACACATCAGAAGGTCGGTCTGCGACCACAAATCAGTTAAAAATATTAGACTTTCTTTAATTGAGGAACATTATCTATTTTTTCTGTGAGTGGCAAAGTATGTGAACCTTTGCTTTCATTTCCTGGTGTGACCTCCTTGTGCAGTAATAACTGCAACTAAACATTTTCCCTTATTGTTGATTAGTCCTGAACATTGGCTTGGAGAAATGTTTGTCCATTCCTCCGTATAAAACAATTTGAACTGTGTTATGTTGGTGGGTTTCCTCTGATGAACTGATCTCTCCAGGTCCTTCCACAACATTTCTATTGGATAAAGGTCAGGACTTTGACTTGGCCATTCCAAAACTTTACCTTTATTCTTTTTTAACCATTCTCTTGAAATTCAGCTTGTAATGTCACAGGATTACCCCCAAGCCAGCAGATGGAGATGTGTGAGATGTATACAGCAACCTGGAAGAAGACAGGATCCAGGGGAGAGAGGTACATGTATGCCATGTGAGGCACTAGAAGCTAAGCTGCTGAATGAGCAGGTTCAAGGAGCTCTGGCTCTATTAGAAAGCCACAGACTTGGCTGAAAGCAGGAATATGAGATTCTGAGGCTGGTTTACCGACAGAGACAGAGTCTGGCAGGTGAACTGTGCAGTGCACACCACAGATTGCCAGGGAGTCCTGAGAGGACCTAGTGAGGGCCATAGTGAGACGCATGCAATGGGAGCATAGCATTCCCCAGGACAGAGAATATAGGTTTTTTAAGTTTGTTAGACACGCTGTCATTTCAGAATCAGATTCCAGTGTCTTAGTTGTTGTTTAACCACCTCAGCCCCCCTAGCTTAAACCCCCTTAATGACCAGACCACCTTTTACACTTCTGCACTACACTACTTTCACGGTTTATTGTTTGGTCATACAACTTACCACCCAAATGAATTTTGCCTCCTTTTCTTCTCACTAATAGAGCTTTCATTTGGTGATATTTCATTGCTGCTGACATTTTTACATTTTTTGATATTAATCAAAATTTACCAAAATTTTTGAAAAAAAATGCAATTTTTCACTTTCGGTTGTAAAATTTTTCAAATAAAACTACATTTCTATATAAATTTTTCTCTAAATTTATTGTTCTACATGTCTTTGATTAAAAAAATGTAATAAGTGTATATTTATTGGTTTGGGTAAAAGTTATAGCGTTTACAAACTATGGTACAAAAATGTGAATTTCCGCATTTTGAAGCAGCTCTGACTTTCTGAGCACCTGTCATGTTTCCTGAGGTTCTACAATGCCCAGACAGTAGAAACACCCCACAAATGACCCCATTTCGGAAAGTAGACACCCTAAGGTATTTGCTGATGGGCATAGTGAGTTCATGGAAGTTTTTATTTTTTGTCACAAGTTAGCGGAGTCTAAGTCTCATATTCCACTAACTTGTGACAAAAAATAAAATTTTACATTAACTCACCATACCCCTCACGGAATACCTTGGGGTGTCTTCTTTCCAAAATGGGGTCACTTGTGGGGTATTTATACTGCCCTGGCATTTTAGGCGACCTAAAGCGTGAGAAGTAGTTTGGAATCCAAATGCGGAAAAAATGCCCTGTGAAATCGTAAAGATACTCTTTAGAATTTGGGCCCCTTTGCGCACCTAGGCTGCAAAAAAGTGTCACATGTGGTATCGCCGTACTCAGAAGAAGTAGGGCAATGTGTTTTGTGGTGTATTTTTACATATACCCATACTGGGTGAGAGAAATATCTCTGTCAAATGACAACTTTGTATAAAACAAAATGGGAAAAGTTGTCTTCTAGATAGATATTTCTCTCACCCAGCATGGGTATATGTAAAAATACACCCCAAAACACATTGCCCTACGTCTCCTGAGTACGGCGATACCACATGTGTGACACTTTTTTGCAGCCTAGGTGCGCAAAGGGGCCCAAATTCAAATGAGTACCTTTTAGGAGGGCATTTTTAGGCATTTGGATTCCAGACTTCTTCTCACGCTTTAGGGCCCCTAAAATGCCAGGGCAGTATAAATACCCCACAAGTGACCCCATTTTGGAAAGAAGACACCCCAAGGTATTCCGTGAGGGGCATGGCGAGTTCATAGAAGGTTTTTGTTTTTGCCACAAGTTAGCGGAAAATGATTTTCTAAGAGAAAAAAAACAAAACATTTTCCGCTAACTTGTGCCAAAAAAAAAATATATTCTAGGAACTCGCCATGCCCCTCACGGAATACCTTGGGGTGTCTTCTTTCCAAAATGGGGTCACTTGTGGGGTATTTATACTGCCCTGACATTTTAGGGGCCCTAAAGCGTGAGAAGAAGTCTGGAATATAAATGTCTAAACATTTTTACGCATTTGGATTCCGTGATGGGTATGGTGAATTCATGTGAGATTTTATTTTTTGTCACAAGTTAGTGGAATATGAGACTTTGTAAGAAAAAATAAATAAAAAATAAATAAAATAAAATAAAAATTTCCGCAAACTTGTGCCCCCAAAAAAATTCTTCTATGAACTCGCCATGCCCCTCAAAAGTGATCTTTTTATAGCGCTGCAGCAATTTTACGGTGTTTTTGCAGTGATCAGAAAAAAAAAATTGGCACTGCGGTGGGGCGGACTGAACGCAAGTGTGCGCACAAGATTAGGCCTGATCGGGCGAACACTGCGTTTTTTGTAGAGCCTATAGAACATGTCCTATTCTTGTCCGCAATTGCGGACAAGAAAAGGCATTTTCTATATAGTTCTGGCAATGTGCGGATCCGCAAAATGCGGAAAGCACATTGCCGGTGTCCGTGTTTTGCGATCCGCGGTGTCCGTGTTTTGCGGATCCGTGGATCCGCAAAACACATTCGGACGTCTGAATGGAGCCTTACAGGGGGGTGATCAATGACAGGGGGGTGATCAGGGAGTCTATATGGGGTGATCACCACCTGTAAGGCTCCATTCAGACGTCCGTATGTGTTTTGCGGATCCGTGGATCCGCAAAACACATACGGACGTCTAAATGGAGCCTTACGGGGGGGGTGATCAATGACAGGGGGTGATCAGGGAGTCTATATGGGGTGATCAGGGGTTAATAAGGGGTTAATAAGTGACAGGGGGTGGGGGGTGTAGTGTAGTGGTGTTTGGTGCTACTTACAGAGCTGCCTGTGTCCTCTGGTGGTCGATCCAAGCAAAAGGGACCACCAGAGGACCAGGTAGCAGGTATATCAGACGCTGTTAACAAAACAGCGTCTGATATACCTTTCAAGGGTTAAAAAAATAGCATCTACAGCCTGCCAGCGAATGATTGCCGCTGGCAGGCTGTAGGTCCACTCGTTTACCTCCCGATCCTGTGACTCGCGCGCTCCCGTGTGAGCGCGTTCACAGGAAATCTCGCGTCTCGCGAGATGATGCACCGGCGCGTCAAGGAGGACCAGATCGACCGCCGCCAGAACGCAATCCTGCGTTAGGCGGTCCGGAGGCAGTTAAGAGACATTGTTCATTGCAATACCCTGAGAGACGACGTGTGAGAGAGAGGGAGACTCCCCTTACAAAGGCGTGCGGCCGAAGAAAGGGTAAACCCAGAGTTATTTGTTGAATATTAATTTCTTTTGTTCTAAGTGTTATCTGCTATTTAATGCCATTTTTACAGTAAGATACTATCTTAAGGAAAAACCTCTTTCAGTTGTCCTGCACGTGTTTTGCACTTTACAAGCTCACGGACAAATGTTGCAACATTTTTATTTAAAGTTTGCTGATATAATTCAGAATTCATTGTTCCATTAATGGTAGAAAGCTGTCCTGGCCCAAAGGTAGCAAAACAGGTCTAAACCATGATACTACCACCACCATGTTTCACAGATAGGATGAGGTTTTTATGCTGAAATGCAGTGTTTTCCTTTGTCCAAACATAATGCCTCTCAATTAACCAAAAAGTTCTATTTTGGTCTCATCTGTCCATAAAACATTGTTCCAATAGACTTCTGGTTTGTTCAGGTGATCTTTAGAAAACTGCAGATGGGCAGCAATGTTGTTTTGGAGCCCAGTGGCTTTCCCCTTACAATCCTGCCATGCACACCATTGTTGTTTAGTGTGTTCCTTATGGTGGACTCATGAACATTAACATTAGCTAATGTGAGAAAGGTCTCTTGGAGGTTACCTTAGGTTCCTTAATGACCTCGCAGCCTATTACACATCTTGATCTTGACACTATCTTTGTTGGTCAACCAGTGGGAAGGCTAATAATGACTTTAAATTCCCTCAATTTGTACACAATCTGTCTAACTGTGGATTGGTGGAGTGCAAATTCATTAGAGATGGTTTTGTAACCTTTTTCAGTCTGATGAGCATCAACAACTCTTCTTCTAAGGTCCTTAGAAATCCTCTTTATTTGTGCCATTATACAATTCCACAAATGTGGTATGAAGATCAGACTTTGATCACTGTTCTTTAAATAAAACAGTTCACTCTCTCACGCCTGTTTGCCATCCCATTGACTGAAAACAACTGACTCCAATTTCACCTTCAAATTATCTGCAAATCCTAAAGGTTCACATACTTTTACCACTATGTGATATTAGATCAGTTTCTTCAATTAATAAATGACCTATTTTGATATTTTTGACTCATTTGTTTCATTTGGTTATCTGTATCTACCGTATTTTTAGGACTGTGTGAAAATCTGATGTAGTTGTAGGTGAAATGTATGCATAACTATGGCAAGGATTCACAAACTTTAAAACACCACTTTATATATCTATTGGATTTTCATGTTTAATTGTTTGTTTTTCCGTTATTCAACAAGTACTATATTCCTTTGCAACTGCTGCAGTTGGCCATATTTTATAGTAGCATTATACAGTTACATTTCACTTTTCCTCTGACTGTTGATAACATCATTGGGTTAGCAAGTATATTAGCCAGCAGCGGAAGAGTAGAAGATGATACAAAGTGACTATATGCATTCCCTTTTTTGGATGAGATTACGATAACTGTAGACATACCGTAATAACATTTGTGATAAATCTGGCCTGCACAGTCAGTTTGTTTCATAAGCTAATGTATTGGACACAATGAATAATGAAAATGATCATTTTAGGCGCAAGATGTGAAATTCCAAGCTAAGAATACAGAAGAAAGAGATGTATGGATCCAGGCTCTGAATGAAGGAATTAACAGAGGCAAAAACAAAGTTTTTGATGAGGTAGTAGTTTGTGACTGAACGCATATGACTGAATCAAATAAAGGAGAAACTCTTCTTAAATAATTGCCATGTGCCAGTTTGTCATGAGAAACTGCTAATTTTAATCTAAACGGGGATAGGAAGTGAGAAGCCCATTTTGGAGTTGCAAGTCATAGTCACCCAGTCACAAGGGTGCATATTAGTATGTATCTTGCTCAATCCCTTCTTCCTCCATTTCTCCTTGGGTGTCTGTTTATGACTCACATAGTCATAATCTTGTGCCTTCTGTGCATATACAAATAGTACAAAGGTGAAGGTACATGGCAGTCCATGTACGTGCCCTGAGATATAGCCATGGCATGATCAAAGGGGACTTCCCCTGCGCTCTGGTCACTGTGTTTCCCAGTGACCTAATCAGAGACTGGTGGAGCCATTTGCAGCCAGTCCCGAGAACCTACAAAAGACTCCAGTAAGCAGCTGTTAGGACACACTAGTTTTACCTCAACGGCAGTCTGTGCCATATTTCTGATATATAAAACTTTAGAGAGCTGCAGAAAACCCTGCATTACATCCATGACTTGACCAGAATTTGTGAACCCAGCCAACATACTGTATTAATAAAAACAGAGTGGCACCTTAGCTCAGCCTTGAATGTTACTCTTGCTTTCTCACTGACATCTGGCTCCATAAATTGCGTCTAATACTGTACTGTACAGCTCCGGGCCATCTCCAACATGAATTTTGCAGCTAAGTGTCCAGTACTTTTTACATGCCAAGTATTATAATCCACTGCACCCTGTTGCCATTGGGGCTCGGCTCTAACTTCCCTTCTGTTTTTCACACCAAGGAACAAGTGAGTAATGACAAACTTTGCTTGATGAAGGGTTTAAACCAGACTTTATATAATAGGTAATAGATTAGAGAATCTGTTAGGTGGCTCACCCAATAGTTTACACGGAATTGGTGCTCATACCTATATGACCCACCCTGTCATGCAACGTATCAATATAAAAAGGCACTCTGCATCTGGCTCAATATGTAAAAACACTTGTTTATTGGCAGAACAGACAATACAAATTAAAATACATGCATGCAAATCAATAATATTAATAATGATAAAAAAATGATAAAAAAATTCACAATAAAATGATATTAAACTTAAGGTGTCTCATATAGCTGGCCCTTGTTTTTTTTTTTTGGCTCTATGAGACCACCCAATCAGTTTTGGCATAAAATACCATATGCACGGATATTGCGAAAATCCACTCCTGAGGTGGATAATAGTCCACCTAGAACGTATACTTATATAGGATTTGGACTCTTCTGGATATTGCTATCTGTAATCAACGTTAAAATAACCTGCAAAGAGGTCCACGTTATGTGTTAATATAGACCCAGTGTCAATATTTAGGTTGAATCCAGTAGTATCATATAATGTCCTATAGTAATGCAGACGGTGCGATAACTTGGTTCAACACGCACTCTCAGTTCACATAGTATACACCATAGTTATAGACAAGAAGATTGTTCCAAAAGTTATGGGTCTACGGAGAGTTTTTTATTGAGTGGTCAGCAGCTTACAGTCCTCTAGGTAGGTGCCTGCCCAGGCGTCCCTCGTGGTGTTCGGCATTTAAGATCTTACCTCGCTGCATCATCTCCAATAGTAAGTATTGCTTTGTTGCAGTGCTATGTTCGCCACTTGTGGTATGCGCGTGATGTCAGCGCTCCGCTTGTTGGAGTCTTCACGTCCCCACGTCTTCCCGATTAGGTACAAGTAGTTGGCAACGTTGCATTCATATGGAATTTTAGATACCGATATGCAATTTGGAGCGCTCCCTATTGTTTATCCATATGTTATAGGTAGTTAGGCATATAGCAGACGCATTTCGGAGTATATAGACTGACTCCTTCTTCAGTGGTGGATTTTAACTACCTTTTAAATATTAGCTCACAAAGTCCAATTAGGTGGATCCAAACTGTGGTATGGATCGGGGCTTGGAATGGCTAATAGCCAGCTAATAGTTGGTTCCTAGTTTTCTATGTATAGCTTAACTTCGTATATTACATCCGAGATCTAAATATAATTCCCCTAGAGTTCATCCATTATATAAGGAAATAAAATATATGTATAAAAATCAATAATTATACAATTCACGAGCATATAATTTAGCAAACATACAAATTAATAATTGTTGCTGTATCCCCATAATGCGGTTTATTTGTGATTTTCAAGCGTTTTTTTCAAAGGACTATTTAATCTTTTTATTATCACTTTCTGTAATAGTCTTCTAGGTTCAGGGTATATAGCATCTTAATGTATTTACACCATTACTTGTTTCCATTGTGTTTTATTTCAGAATTGTCATCTCCCCTCAAATAATAAAAATAAGAAAAATCTGGCTGTAACCTGGCAACAAAGGCTGGCAAGTCTGGAGGCAAGGGTGTGGAGGAAAGGCTACCGAAGGTGTGGGTGGGGGCCTCCCATCAAGGGGGGATCGGGGATCTGATAAAACATTCGACCACCCATCCCTCGGTGAAGGGCACACACCCTTTGATTCAGCTGAACATTTCTATAACAAGCCGAATATTTCTAATTCCTCATTGAGGCCTATAGGTAATAGTGTGTTAAATTAAAAAATCCAGAAGGATCAGCACCCTGATCCCCTTTGGTGGGAGGCCTCCACCCACACCTTCGGTAGCTTTTCCTCCACACCCTTGCCTCCAGACTTGCCAGCCTTTGTTGCCAGGTTACAGCCAGATTGTTCTTATTTTTATTATTTGAGGGGAGATGACAATTCTGAAATAAAAAACAAAAAAAAAATATTAAAAATAAAAAACTATAGAAACAAGTGATGGTGTAAATAGAGTATTAAGATACTATATACCCTGGACCTAGAAGATTATTACAGAAAGTGATAATGAAAAGATTAAATACTCCTTTGAATAAACGCTTGAAAACACAAATAAACCGCATTATGGGGATACAGCAACAATTATCAATTTGTATGTGTGTTACATTATATCGGATGTAATATACAAAGTTAAGCTATACATAGAAAACTTGGAACCAACTATTAGCTGGCTATTAGCAATTCCAAGCCCGATCGTTACCACAGTTTGGATCCACCTAATTGGACTTTGCGAGCTAATATTTAAAAGATACGCGGGCAAAAGTAAAATCCACCACTGAAGAAGGAGTCAGTCTATATATTTCGAAACGCGTCTGGTATATGCCCAAGTACCTATAACATATGGATAAACAATAGGGAGCGCTCCAAATTGCATATCGGTATCTAAAATTCCATATGAATACAATGTTGCCAACTTGTACCTAATCGGGAAGATGTGGGAACGTGGAGACTCCAACAAGCGGAGTGCTGACATCACGCGCATACCACAAGCGGCGAACATAGCACTGCAACAAAGAAATACTTATCATTGGAGATGACACAGTGAGGTAAGATCTTAAACGCCGAACACCACATGGGACGCCACGGCAGGCACCTACCTTGACTCCAGCTCGTCAAATTGTAAGTAAATGGACAGTCATTGATTATAAAGACCGCTTAACAACTTTGTGTCTCTCGTATATCGTATAACCACAACATCTTCCACCTATTTTGGAATAGATTAAGGAATAGCATATACAGCCTATACCATCTGAACAGTAAAGGTGCATGCTGAATAGGTCACCGCATTGTCTGCATTATCCTGAGGAGAGGACTGTAAGCTGCTGACCACTCAATAACAAATTCTCCGTATACCCATAACTTTTGGAACAATCTATAGTATAATACAACTATGATGTATACTGTGTGAACTGAGAGTGCGTGTTGAACTTGAACCACGTTACCGCACCGTCTGCATTACAAAAAGGAAAACGTCACATGTCTCTACTATAGGACATTATATGATACTACTGGATTCAACCTAAATATTGACACTGGGTCTATATTAACACATAACGTGGACCTCTTTGCAGTTTATTTTAATGTTGATTACAGATAGCAATATCCAGGAGAGTCCAAATCCTATATAAGTATACGTTATAGGTGGACTATTATCCTGCTCAGGAGTGTATTTTCGCAATATCAGCGCATATGGTATTTTATGCCACAACTGATTGGGTGGTCTCATAGAGCTAAAAAAAAAAACAAGGGCCAGCTATATGAGACACCAAGTTTAATATAATTTTATTGTGAATTTTTTATAATTTTTTTTTATCATTATTAATATTATTGATTTGCATGCATATATTTTAATTTTTATTGTCTGTTTTGACAATAAACGAGTGTTTTATATATTGAACCAGATGAGAAGTACCTACCTAATATTCTTAGATTTACAGACGTGGACAAAATTGTTGGTACCCTTTGGTCAATGAAAGAAAAAGTCACAATGGTCACAGAAATAACTTTAATCTGACAAAAGTAATAATAAATTAAAATTCTATAAATGTTAACCAATGAAAGTCAGACATTGTTTTTCAACCATGCTTCAACAGAATTATGTAAAAAAATAAACTCATGAAACAGGCATGGACAAAAATGATGGTACCCCTAGAAAACACAGAACATAATGTGACCAAAGGGACATGTTAATTCAAGGTGTGTCCACTAATTAGCATCACAGGTGTCTACAACCTTGTAATCAGCCATTGGGCCTATATATATGGCTCCAGGTAATCACTGTGTTGTTTGGTGATATGGTGTGTACCACACTCGACATGGACCAGAGGAAGCAAAGGAAAGAGCTGTCTCAAGAGATCAGAAAGAAAATTATAGACAAGCATGTTAAAGGTAAAGGCTATAAGACCATCTCCAAGCAACTAGATGTTCCTGTGAGTACAGTTGCACATATTATTCATAAGTTTAAGATCCATGGGACTGTAGCCAACCTCCCTGGACGTGGCCGCAGGAGGAAAATTGATGACAAATCTAAGAGACGGATAATCCGAATGGTAACAAAAGAGCCTAGAAAGACTTCTAAAGAGATTCAAGGTGAACTTCATGCTCAAGGAACATCAGTGTCAGATCGCACCATCCGTCGTTGTTTGAGCCAAAGTGGACTACATGGGAGACGACCAAGGAGGACACCATTGTTGAAAACGAATCATAAAAAAGCAAGACTGGAATATGCCAAACTACATGTTGACAAGCCACAAAGCTTCTGGGAGAATGTCCTGTGGACAGATGAGACAAAAATCGAAGTTTTTGCCAAGGCACATCAGCTGTATGTTCACAGACGAAAAAATGAAGCATATCAAGAAAAGAACACTGTCCCTACTGTGAAACATGGAGGAGGCTCTGTTATGTTCTGGGGCTGCTTTGCTGCGTCTGGCACAGGGTGTCTTGAATCTGTGCAGGGTACAATGAAATCTCAAGACTATCAAGGAATTCTAGAGAGAAATGTACTAGCCAGTGTCAGAAAGCTTGGTCTCAGTCGCAGGTCATGGGTCTTGCAACAGGACAATGACCCAAAACACACCGCTAAAAACACCCAAGAATGGCTAAGAGGAAAAAATTGGACTATTCTAAAGTGGCCTTCTATGAGCCCTGACCTCAATCCTATTGAGCATCTTTGGAAGGAGCTGAAACATGCAGTCTGGAAAAGGCACCCTTCAAACCGGACACAACTGGAGCAGTTTGCTCATGAGGAGTGGGCCAAAATACCTGCTGAGAGGTGCAGATGTCTCATTGACAGTTACAGGAAGCGTTTGATTGCAGTGATTGCCTCAAAAGGTTGCGCAACAAAATATTAAGTTAGGGGTACCATCATTTTTGTCCATGCCTGTTTCATGAGTTTATTTTTTTACATAATTCTGTTGAAGCATGGTTGAAAAACAATGTCTGACTTTCATTGGTTAACATTTATAGAATTTTAATTTATTATTACTTTTGTCAGATTAAAGTTATTTCTGTGACCATTGTGACTTTTTCTTTCATTGACCAAAGGGTACCAACAATTTTGTCCACGTCTGTATATAATAGGTGATTACATTTTTTATACTTCCAGACCTCACTTCTTGCCTTCTGTTCTGTATTCTCCTAGGAACAAATTCCATAGTAATTCTTAATATTGTTTTGTTGTTGCTTACATTTAGGTCAAGGTAGACCCCAAATGTTCTCTAGAACATGTTACTCGGGATCGTGTTAAGGTTGGAGCTGCAAAGAGAAGACCTCCCACTAGAATCCACCTCAAAGAGGTTTGTGAGAAAACATTTAGAAAAATATCTTTCAGACTGATAGAAATTAACTTGGATAATTTTGTAAATTAGATCACAGTCACTGAGAAAACTTTAAGTATTGTCGTCATTTGTAATAGCATTTTCACCAAGAATGTCCTCTCCCTGTAACATACAGATGTGGGTTTTTAGAGGTGCTCACTATAAGATGGCTCAAAATGCAGGGAATATGCTACAAGTTTTAGCTGTGACAATATTAGAAAGACTAGGCAATCAGTAGTTTCCTGAAAGTTTGCATATTCCTTGAAGAATAAACATAGTTAGAAAAGAGATGGTCCCATGTTAGTGCCTTAAAACCTAGCTGTACAGAACAACTGTTTAGCAGGCTATATTGAAAGAAAATGGCCGAATGTGACGTTTGTGAAGTCTCATCAATAACCACCACTTATATTTGATAATTTGTCTTCCTGTAGGTGGCAGATGCGGCTGCTGATGATTCCATAAGACTAGGCCTGGAAGCTTTGGACACTGACATTTTAACAGTAGTTCCACCTATTCCTAAAGAACATGTTGAGGAAGCTAAACCCCGGAAGGAACCAGTTAAGATCCCAAAGCCACCCACAAAGCAAAACAATCTTCAGACAACAGAACCTTCCATATCTGAAACAGATAGTAATGTTCAAGCACCTCATGTGCCAGCTCCTCCACCCAAAATCTTAAAAGAAAATATTTATGCTCGTGAAAAACTTCTGTCTGAAAATGCAGAGGCAAATATGGAAAATAAGTCAGAACATGAAGCTCCTACTAGTACGAGTGAAGAAAATGTAAGTAACGTAGTAAGTACTCCACCAAAACCCCCACCGAAAATTTTGTCAGACAGGATGAAGATTAAATGGGAAGGGTCATCCTCAGATTTGCTGGAAAAAGAGATCCTATCAGTTGAGAAAGAAAGCAAAGAGAACCTGGTAGACTTTGACAATCCAGAAAAAACAAGTACTCCCCAAATTATAATATCTAATGATATTGAAATAGAGGAGAAGAAAGACAGTACAAACAGCCTACAAGACAAAAATGAAATGAAATCAAATAATGCGGATGATGACCAAAATGATACAGGAGATAGTTATATGGAGAGTTATATGTCTGTAGAAAGGACAACTGAAGACACAGAGGAACAAGAAAAAGACATTCTTGATGAGAACGAAATGACAAATAATACTCAAAAATCATTAACCGATGTTCTCTTGGATGACACAAATATGTCTCCCAGATTACTGAGCAAAAGTGAAGACTATCAAAAGCTAACAGTAAGGCATTCCATTGATAAAAAACATAAGGCATCTTCCATGGGAGACCTCTTGTCTGATAGTAATATAGACTTTAGAAGTAAAGAGGATGGATCTGCTTTACAGCTAACCAAGGACCGTTTAAACAGAGTGGAAATGAAGCTGGCATGTGGCAGACAGAGAACAGAAACTCTCTTAAATCAGGTTTTAAATGGGCAACGTGGAACAACAGACGAGGGCAATGGGCTAAATGTTAATTCTGCAACACTTCTAAATAAGGTGATGAGAGACCTTCAAGAAGCTTCTGATGCATTAATGGAGATCAAGGGACCCAAAAATGCAACACAAGAGGGAGTGACTGATAAGCAAAAAGAGAAGCAGAAGGAATTACTTGCACTGCAAAGGAGAACTGTTCATTTTTAGTACTTGTTGGAAAGCAGAAATACTTGTAGATAGTATATAGCACAAATCGCTTCAGCACTTTATATATAATCAGCCTCTGTTTGCACCTTGAGGACGACACAAGTAAATACTTCTAGGGTCTCAACAGCAACTAATCGATATAAAATAGATCTGTCCTTGTTGCTCTTCTAAATATCTTATTTATATAAAGTCCCAAACGTTTCACAGCATTCATCTTGACAAACTGACTTTGTACCTAGAGAGAATATATCAAAAGCTCTAAGCATTTAATTAGGATTCTGAAAACTGAAAAATTTGTTACATACAATTACAACATTAGTTTAAGGCTCTGTTCACACTGGGTCATGATTTCCGGTTTCACAGGAGTCATGGCAAATATGATGGATCCATTATTGGAGAGGATCCCAAATGGCAGACCTCCACTGATCTGTTTTTTATTGCCTTTCCATGGCATGTAACTACACGGACAGTTTAACATTTTTATTGTACACGTCATTGCATCTTGTCCAACAACTGGAATATGTCGTTGTTGAGGGTAGATCTGAATGCGGCTTGCCATGTCAGCATTTGGAAAATACTTCACCTCTCAGACCAGAGACATATGTCCTGCTGTGTGCTAATAATCTATTATTGTAGCCAACATTCCTATTGGTTCTAAACTGGAACAGATATATTAATGTGTGATTACTTAATGTATTCTGTCTTCTCTTGCATTTTACCTGTTATAATTTTATTGTTAAAAATCTTATTCATATACAGCAGCTCATACAGTGACATATTTCCCAGCTGAGTTGAAAAAGGAAGAACATGGGAGGAATATTGCATGTAAAAATTACAATTCCCTAAGGTCGTGTTTACACAGTGTTGTTTTATTGCCTTTTTTAAAAGAAAAATGCAACAAAATGTATGTATGCACAAGGCATAACATTGTCTTGCTCAATCTTATGCATTGTGAAATTCAGCATTACTGGAAAAATGTCTATGTTGCAGATTATTTGACTTTCTGGATCATTTGATGCTGGATTAAATCAACTCCACATCTTTCAGAGTATAGTCCGTACTCTGAATGATGGAACCTGTCACCACATACCTCTGTAGTAATCCAGATGTGCTCTAGTCTCTTGATTACAATGCTTCCCCCCCCCCCCCACCCTGATAGGTGATTGATTTTTTAAAAATATGCAAATGAGCTGTTTGGTGCAACAAGGGCATCACCGTTTTACTTTGCTGCACCAAAAGCTCCACTCCTTATTTTCAGCTCTGCCAACACACAGGCTTTGAGTGACAGGTTCAGGCCGGGGAGAAGTAATCTCTCCTTTTCCTGTGCTCTTGCTATTATGGACTGTGGTTGTGAAACCAGTACGCCAACCAATTGTCTTTGACTTTGAGCTAGACCTAAGCATGTTGTCCTGGTGTTCCTAGGGATCAGGCCATACTTGAAATCAGGAGTCAGGGGTGGCAGAGTTCATGCAAATCTAGTCCAAGGTCAGGGCAGGCAGCAAAGGGTCAAAACAGTGAACAAGTAATGGGTTCGGCAGGCAGTGGAGAGTCAGAGTCAGTAAACAGTAAGGTTACGGCCACAGGGTAAGAGAGAGGCGCTCATAGGGTAAATAAGTCAAAATGCAACAGCTTCCTTCAAAAACAGGTGGATATAATAAACTTACATGTTTCTGGTTGCACCGAAATCAGGTGTAATCGTATTGAAGGTAGGCTGTGAGATTTGTAGGTAACAGGTTGGTGCTGCCAGATGCGTCAGGAAACCCTTGGGGCGAAGGTCAGGTCGCCACTCGGGCAAAAATTGGAAAACGTATCTCAGCTTGTCACGGTGGAGTGATCCAGCTAATAGACAATCGTAAGGCGCATATCCACAACTCGATGCAGGATACAACAAAGTTTATTACGAAACAACGCGTTTCGGGGTCTCGACGACCCCTTTATTAAGTCTACAAGAAACAAAAATAGTAAAAAATATAGTAGAAAATAAATAGTAGAAAGTATATGTATGTATGTATAAATGTCATATATAGAATTTGATATATAGAGATCTATGGATATATACTTGCATGAATAAATAAATACATAGGTAAAATAGAACACTTAATTGAGTGGGCAAATACATCAATGAGTGTAAGAAAGTATATATAAAAAGAGATCTGCAGGTATATGCTTATGTACACAAATAGATGAATAAGTAAAAATTAAAATACTTCATTAAGTGAGTAAAAACATCAATAACCTAAATTCATCAGTAAATATATATAATAGTGTATACATAATTCATTATCCACATAACTAATGTATACATAATTCAATATGACGAGACGTTTTATGTTGATAGGACTGACATACGTTAATACACATTGACAACAAATATTTACGTATTTAAAGGGTTTCTACCACTTCGGTGTCACATATTTAGCTGTCAGACACTAGCGATCCGCTAGTGTCTGCTCTGCCCAACCATCCTAATATAATTGCTTTTGGGGCAGCCGTTTTGCTAAAAAAAGAACTTTTATTAATATGCTAATGAGCCTCTAGGTGCTATGGGAGCGTCATTAGCACCTAGAGGCTCCGTCTACCTTCAGAAACTGCCGCCGCCCAGCGCGTCCCTCCAGCCCGCCCATCTCCTCCTGAATACGATCCTCCTTGTGAGCGCCTGTATTCGGCGCATGCGCAGTGAATGTCTGACAGCTTCCCTGCTCAGACATCTCTACTGCGCCTGTTCCTCGGAGCACTATGGCGTCATCGCGCAGGCGCAGTGGAGATGTCTGAGCAAGGAAGCGGTCAGACATTCACTGCACATGCGCAGAATACATACGCTCACAAGGAGGATCGCATTCAGGAGGAGATGGGCGGGCTGGAGGGACGCGCTCGGCGGCGGCAGTTTCTGAAGGTAGACGGAGCCTCTAGGTGCTAATGACGCCCCCATAGCACCTAGAGGCTCATTAGCATATTAATAAAAGTTCTTTTTTTAGCAAAGCGGCTGCCCCAAAAGCAATTATATTAGGATGGTTGGGCAGAGCAGACACTAGCGGATCGCTAGTGTTTGACAGATAAATATGTGACACCGAAGTGGTAGAAACCCTTTAAAAGTATCTGTGTCACCCCAGTTTAAGTGCAGCTGGGTGTATACTGCCTGGTTCCTTCTAAAAATGGCGCGTGTCGGTGCCTATGTAGTCACGGAAAACAGAGAGGGAAGGTTTTTAGACAGTTGACTAGGGCAGACTAACGGGTAAATATATACCTTTCCCTTTTCCCCTTCTCTTTTTTCCTTTTTTTCTCTATATATATGTAACTGTTTTGGAGAAGTGGACCTTTGAATATATGTAACAGTCTGGGGATAGTTACATATACAGTACAGACCAAAAGTTTGGACCCACCTTCTGATTCAAAGAGTTTTCTTTATTTTCATGACTATGAAAATTGTAGATTCACACTGAAGGCATCAAAACTATGAATTAACACATGTGGAATTATATACATAACAAAAAAGTGTGAAACAACTGAAAATATGTCATATTCTAGGTTCTTCAAAATAGCCACCTTTTGCTTTGATTACTGCTTTGCACACTCTTGGCATTCTCTTGTTGAGCTTCAAGAGGTAGTCACCTGAAATGGTTTTCACTTCACAGGTGTGCCCTGTCAGGTTTAATAAGTGGAATTTCTTGCCTTATAAATGGGATTGGGACCATCAGTTGCCTTGTGGAGAAGTCAGGTGGATACACAGCTGATAGTCCTACTGAATAGACTGTTAGAATTTGTATTCTGGCAAGAAAAAAGCAGCTAAGTAAAGAAAAACGAGTGGCCATTATTACTTTAAGAAATTAAGGTCAGACAGTCCGAAAAATTGGGAAAACTTTGAAAGTGTCCCCAAGTGCAGTCACAAAAACCATCAAGCGCTACAAAGAAACTGGTTCACATGCGGACCGCCCCAGGAAAGGAAGACCAAGAGTCACCTCTGCTGCGGAGGATAAGTTCATCCGAGTCACCAGCCTCAGAAATCGCAGGTTAACAGCAGCTCAGATTAGAGACCAGGTTAATGCCACACAGAGTTCTAGCAGCAGACACATCTCTAGAACAACTGTTAAGAGGAGACTGTGTGAATCAGGCCTTCATGGTAGAATATCTGCTAGGAAACCACTGCTAAGGACAGGCAACAAGTAGAAGAGACTTGTTTGGGCTAAAGAACACAAGGAATGGACATTAAACCAGTGGAAATCTGTGCTTTAGTCTGATGAGTCCAAATTTGAGATCTTTGGTTCCAACCACTGTGTCTTTGTGCGACGCAGAAAAGGTGAACGGATGGACTCTACATGCCTGGTTCCCACCGTGAAGCATGGAGGAGGAGGTGTGATGGTGTGGGGGTGCTTTGCTGGTGACACCGTTGGAGATTTATTCAAAATTGAAGGCATACTGATCCAGCATGGCTACCACAGCATCTTGCAGCGGCATGCTATTCCATCCGCTTTGCGTTTAGTTGGACCATCATTTATTTTTCAACAGGACAATGACCCCAAACACACCTCCAGGCAGTGTAAGGGCTATTTGACCATCAAGAAGAGTGATGGGGTGCTGCGCCAGATGACCTGGCCTCCACAGTCGAGATGGTTTGGGATGAGCTGGACCGCAGAGTGAAGGCAAAAGGGCCAACAAGTGCTAAGCATCTCTGGGAACTCCTTCAAGACTGTTGGAAGACCATTTCAGCTGACTACCTCTTGAAGCTACTCAAGAGAATGCCAAGAGTGTGCAAAGCAGTAATCAAAGCAAAAGGTGGCTATTTTGAAGAACCTAGAATATTACATATTTTCAGTTGTTTCACACGTTTTTGTTATGTATATAATTCCACATGTGTTAATTCATAGTTTTGATGCCTTCAGTGTGAATCAAATTTTTTCATTGTCATGAAAATAAAGAAAACTCTTTGAATGAGAAGGTGTGTCCAAACTTTTGGTCTGTACTGTATATCGAGGAAAAAACGAGAAGGGGAAAAGGGAAAGGTATATATTTACCTGTTAGTCTACCCTAGTCAACTGTCTAAAAACCATCCCTCTCTGTTTTACATGACCGCATAGGCACCGACACGTGCCATTTTTAGAAGGAACCAGGCAGTATACACCCAGCTGCACTTAAACTGGGGTGACACAGGTACTTTTAAATACATAAATCTTTTTTGTCAATGTGTATTAACGTATGTCAGTCCTATCAACATAAAACGTCTCGTCATATTGAATTATGTATACATTAGTTATGTGCATAATGAATTATGTATACACTATTATTATATATATTTACTGATGAATTTATGTTATTGATGTATTTACTCACTCAATTAAGTATTTTAATTTTTACTTATTCATCTATCTATTTATGTACATAAATATATACCTGCAGATCTCTCTTTATATATACTTTCTTACACTCATTGATGTATTTGCCCACTCAGTTAAGTGTTTTATTTTACCTATGTATTTATTTATTTATGCAAGTATATATCCATAGATCTCTATATATCAAATTCTATATATGACTTTTATACATACATATACATATATTTTCTACTATTTATTTTCTACTATATTTTTTACTATTTATGTTCTGAAACGTGTTGTCTCGTAATAAACTTTGTTGTATCCTGCATCGGGTTGTGGTTATGCGCCTTGCGATCGTCTATTAGCTGGATCACTCCACTGTGACAAGCTGAGATACAGAGTCAGGAAACAGGCAGAGGTCAGTACGCAGACAGACAAACAAAAAAGCATACCTCTGGCAGCCGGCGTTCCATGTGGTTCCTGCAGGCCGCAGCCTGTGCTTCTCAGTGAAGGCCTCCCGGCCTATCTCTAGGGCATGCGCATCCTTCCTAGCTGGCCAGCGAGCACCCTAGTTTCATCCTGCCAATGGCTGGACATTTCTGAATATTGAAGGCACCTTCCCCTAGGTGCCTGAGTTTTAGGTTTTCTAGTTACCATTGACCACTGACAGGGGAGAGGAAGACAGGTGAGAGATGGCACCCGGCCTGCACGTGCCACCATTGCAATACTTGAATATGTGCCAGTGCTTTAGAAATTGGTGCACACGTGCAGTACGGCTCTGATGCTTGCCATGGCTGCGTAGTACAGACGACTTCAGCCCTAGCAAGCAACAGGGCTGCACTGTGAATGCACTGACTACTGAAGCACCAGCACACATCTAAGGCTACTTTCACACTAGCGTTCGGCTGTCCGCTCGTGAGCTCTGTTTGAAGGGGCTCACGAGCGGACCCGAACGCCTCCGTCCAGCCCTGATGCAGTCTGAATGGATGCGGATCCGCTCAGACTGCATCAGTCTGGCGGCGTTCAGCCTCCGCTCCGCTCGCCTCCGCACGGACAGGCGGACAGCTGAACGCTGCTTGCAGCGTTCAGCTGTCCGCCTGGCCATGCGGAGGCGTGCGGATCCGTTCAGACTTACAATGTAAGTCAATGGGAACGGATCCGCTTGAAGATGTCACCATATGGCTCAATCTTCAAGCGGATCCGTCCCCCATTGACTTTACATTGAAAGTCTGAACGGATCCGCGCAGGCTACTTGCGCACTTGCGAATTTTTTTAAAGTTATTAATGCAGACGGATCCGTACTGAACGGAGCCTCCGTCTGCATTAATATGATCGGATCCGTTCAGAACGGATCCGATCAAGCGCAAGTGTGAAAGTAGCCTAACACAGGGCCAGGCAAGATTACCTCTCCCTTGTCTGGCCCTTGTCTGGCCCCGAGGGGGGGCAAGGCTGGAAGTGATAAGGAGTCAAGCTTTTGGTGGAATTAGGTGCAACGCTGATGCCCTCGTTTCACCAAACAGCTCATGTGCATATGCAATAATTCGTTATTTCTCATGAATGCAGGCATTGATCGGGATGGGAGGGAAAGCATTGTGATCAGGACACTAGAGCACATCTGACACTTGACTTGGATTACTATGGAGGTGACAAATTCCCTTTAATTATTGTGGAACAGCACAAGGAAATACATTGCAATATATGTATGTTTGTGCTCTACAGCAATGTTCCTCAACTTCAGTCCTCAGGGCCCACTTTCCAGTCATATTTTCAGGATTTCCTTAGTACTAAGCGGGTGATATCAATAGTGTCCATGCATCAGGACTTACAGGTATTCATTCTGTGGGATATTCTCAAATCATGACCGGCAGGTGGGCCCTGAGGACTGGAGTTGAGAAATACTGCTATACTGGAAGTGCAGTAATAGAATATTACCAATAGTAAAATGCATTTGAAGAGCCTTCAGTCAGAATGTCCAACTGCTAGTTCCAAGGGAGCGCCAATGCAAACTAGGGGTATCATTGTGGTTTCTGTTGTTTGGACAGCGAAAGTAGAGCTGCATGCTGCGCTATTCTTGTCATTAGGTCTCGTAAGATGGTTAATGGAGCCTCCTACACATGTGTGAACATCCCCTTAGTTCAAGGTTTTACAATCACCACTAAATATCAGATCTTGTGTTGCTGACAGCCCCTTTAGATATTGAAGCTGGCCTCAAAAATCTTCTTCTGAAACCCTCAGTGACCAGATGTAATCATCAAAGAAGGTGTAACTGACCACACATTTTTCCTGCCATGGCCAACAATGTAATGTGTGGGTAGCAGCAACACTCTTTGGCAGGGGCGTAGCTAACGGCCTATGGCCCTGGTGCAATAGTTCAGCTTGGGCCCCCCTTCCCTCAGTGCTATGTGGCCAGGGGCAGGGAAGCACATAGCCTTCCTGCTGCCTGAGGCAAAAATTGAAACGGCCCCCCCAACATTCCAAATTCTTGACCTAACCCCTTCCCTCCAGCCAGAGGTGTAACTTGACCAGCATGCACTTTCTATAATATGGGTGTTTTCTTATGCAGCACAAGGGTCTTTGGGCCCCCTCAGGCTCTTGGGCCCGGTAGCGACTGCTACTTCTGCACCCACTGCTCTATGGGTAATAGAGGCGTCCCAAGAGGAGTATTTCCTCCTTTATGACATCTCTCTATCTACCTAATAGGTAATATGGAAATTATTTGCCTTCATAGAACAATCCCTTTAAGTTCAGGGGGATCTGACAAGGTTTCAAGCAGAACTGAATTCTACTAGCCAAATAATCAGAGATGATTACATTTTGTACTATTGATTTTCTAGATTACAGTAAGTACATATAATGTACAATAAAAACATCTTGCTTGGGAAGTGATTAGCTTTGAGCTGGAAAGAATAAGATGTACAGTCTGAACCATTACTAGAAGAGTCCCTTGGAATTCTACTTTTGCCTCTTGCTAGAAGCATGCCTTAGCTGTAAAGGCTTTATGAATAGTGTAATACACATAAGTAATCTAATGATATGCAGTCTGCTGACCCTGAGACTTACATTGCTTTGTTTTCTGTGTATTTCATGGCAACTGGTTACCAGTCTGGCACCAAATTACATATTCTATTTAGATTTGGTGCCAAGAGTGGATTTTGGCCCTGGATCTCATTCAGCTGGTGCTGTTCATTTCTGCTGGTTCAGATCCAGTTTAACAGCTGGGAAAGACTCCACTAAATGTCTGGGATTCCATACTCTGCCATTGCCAGTGTTTTCACTGTGGGAAATGTCCTACTGGAGATAGTTTAATTTTTCTTGATGAGATGGTCTTGAAGCGTGACTACTACCAAGTATGTACACATTCTTTTTTGCCGACTCATTAGTTTATTGTAATTTCAGATGTGTATTTCCATAACTTTCCTCATGGTGCACCATATCCTTAGATGTATGGCGCAAGTTGACCAGCTTTAGAAAAAAAAACACAATTTCGCAAGATGTGTCTATATTGTATATTCTATATGTGTCTGTGTATGGCCAGCCAGTGGTTGTGTTTTGAATTGCAGTCTGTCAAGGGTTTTGCTACCATGTCACAATATTGTGTTGAAATAGTTTCTTCAGTCCTTAACCAGATTCAAACAAAAGAGAGGGTGGGCACATCTGTACATAGACTACATAAACGGGGCACAATATTTCTACAATTTTATTACAAAAGATTTCCTATGCATATAAATTATTTTGTGATGATTATCGCTCTGTGAAGAAAAAAAATCATTAAAGCTTTTTTTTCATATAACTTTGCTTTGCTGCCACTTTTCCTTAGAGGGGTTGCTGTCCCAGCAGTTGTGAAAATGCTAAATTGATAACAACACCAGTAGAGCCTACTCTATGTGGGTGAAGGGGTCTCAGTGGGCCAGTGTGTCACATGTGGCAGTAAATCTGCATGTACTGACTGCAAAATACAAATGGTTGTGTGCATGAGCCCTAAAATCCAGGTACAATAGCAGGTACAATAGCACTCCTGTTAACATTTCATTTGCAGTGTTCTGTACCTGATGAAGGGGAGTTACTCCCCGAAACGCGTTGTACTTCTGCAATAAAGTATCATCTTTACCATTACCACCTGGACTGGATTGTGGTCGGCTTTCTTGCGCCCTGGGAAATTTTATTTATTTATCTCTGGAACATTTCAGAGCCGACATGTTTCAACCGCACTATGTTAACAAGAGTGCTATTGTCACAGATGTAGTAGGGGAGAACACCAAAAGACAACAAGAAGGAAGGGAAAAGACACTAGGCCTCACCGCTAGGGAAGGAAAAGGGTCACCACCTATAAAACCCTGCTCCTGGCCCTGACTTCTATATGGGCACCTCTCGATGGTAGAGATGCCCATACACAGGAACCTAGAAAACCCTGGTGGCCCTTGAATGCCCTAATGGTATTGACAGGGCAGAGACGACCCGCTCCTTCCCTGGTGAAGGATCCAGCATCTCGCTGATGCCTAGTAAACAACACTTTTGACAGCTCTGTCTCTTTTTTTGATTGAACTTTGGTTAAGTGACAAAAACCCACGTCACTATTTGCGGCTTGCAGCGCCGAGGATTTACCGTAAGATAACTAGAGACATTTTCCTTTGTATTTCATCCCCCCTCCTACCAGATAATATGCCCCCCTCAGATCCAATTTAGAGAAAACCTTGGCACCGACAATCTGACTAAACAAATCCGGAATCAAAGGAAGGGGGTAAGGATCACGGACGGTAATACGATTGAGCTCACGGAAGTCCAGACATGGTCTCAGGGTACCATCCTTTTTCTTTACAAAGAAAAATCCAGCAGCCACTGGGGACTTGGATGGTCTAATATGTCCCTTTGCCAAACTCTCGGTGATATACTCTCGCATAGCCTTTCTTTCGGGTTCCGAAAGATTATACAACCGAGATTTAGGCAATTTAGCTCCGGTAATAAGATTGACGGGACAGTCATACTCCTGATTACCACTCAGAAATTAACTAGGGTACAGTTTTAGTGGTAACCATAGAGAACGATGCATTAAGACAGTTGTACATGCAAAATTCACTCCAATCGAGAATCTGTCTCGCTTGCCAATCGATGTTAGGGTTATGTTTGCTTAACCATGGTAAGCCCAACACCAACGGAGCAGGCAGACCCTCAAACACATAACAGGAGATAGATTCCTGATGCAAATCACCCACTCTTAAATGAATGCCATTCACTACCTGCGACAGACATTTTTGGGCGAGAGGTGCTGAGTCAATTGCAAAGACAGAAATACTATTCTCTAATGCATTAGTAGTCAACCCGTGAATGCGTACAAACTGTCCATCAATCAAGTTAACTCCTGCCCCACTGTGGATAAATGCTTCGATTTTCAAAGTTTTGGACTCTAGCGCCACCTCGGCAGACAGGAGAAAACAGGTACTAACAGTAAAAGACAAGAGTAGGTTTTCTTGCTCCCCACCCACAATACCAATAGTAATTTGGGGATTAAACTTTTTTTTCTTTTTGTTTACACCTTGATGCTGCAAGTACTGTCAAATATTCACAAAATGTCCCTTCTTGCCACAACAAAAGCAGACTAATTTCACATGACCCAAGCTTTTGCCAGTAGTTCCAGGAGTAGCTCCTCCTAACTGCATAGGCTCATCACAAGGCACAACCACCCGTGTCTCTCCACCATAAGTGTCAAAGGAAGCAGTACCCTTATTGGACAGTACGTCTTGAAGGTGAGGACCCCTAGATCTCTCCCTCAGGCGTCTATCAAGATGTACAGCAAGGGACATAGCTGCTTCCAATGACTCAGGATTTTCATGAAAAGCCAATGCGTTTTGCAGTCTATCAAAGAGACCCTGGCAGAACTTCGCTACTGAGAGCAGAATCGTTCCACTCTGTATCCGTAGCCCATCTCCTAAATTCAGAGCAATAGGTCTCCGCAGAACGTTCTCCCTGCCGCAAACCCGGTAACTTGGTCTCGGCCTGAGAGATCCGATCCGGATCATCATAGATAAGACCCAAGGCTCTAAAGAATTAATCTACCGACCGGAGGGACAGTGATCCGGTCGGCAGAGAAAAAGCCCAAGATTGGGCATCCTCTTTAAGCAATGAAATAATCATACCCACACGTTGACACTCATCACCAGAAGAGTATGGCCGCAGCCTAAAGTATAATTTACATGACTCCCTGAACCAGATGAAATTGTCACTACCCCCGGAAAACCTGTCCGGGAGAGCTACCTTCGGTTCAGGGCAGGCCTGGAACCCACCACCGGAGCCAGCAGCCTGTGGACTATGAATCTGCAAAACCATCGATCGGAGGTCTGCTACCTCCAAAGTCAGATTCTGCAGCTGTTCGACCAATGCAGTCATAGCATCCATAGCTCTACAGATCAGAAAAAAATGGCGGTATTGGATAATGTCACAGATGTAGTAGGGGAGAACACCAAAAGACAACAAGAAGGAAGGGAAAAGACACTACGCCTCACCGCTAGGGAAGGAAAAGGGTCACCACCTATAAAACCCTGCTCCTGGCCCTAACTCCTATCCGCATGGGCACCTCTCGATGGTAGAGATGCCCATACACAGGAACCTAGAAAACCCTGGTGGCCCACGGATGCCCTAATGGTAATGACAGGGCAGAGACAACCCTGCTCCTTCCCTGGTGAAGGAACCAGCGTCTAGCTGACGCCTAGTAAACAACAAAGGTGGAGGGGGGAATACAAAATACAACAAGCGGAACACTTAACTTCTGAGGCTGATGGATGATGGATGAACAGGACTTCAACTAGAACCACACTCCAGCTCTTCCAAAAACCAAATGAAGCTATCCAGATCAAGGAGTGATGGGTAAAGTCAGACTAAATAGGGGGAGGTAAAGGTCACATGATACACACCTGAACAGGAGGTGTGGACATACAAGCAACACACAGACAAAGTGAAACCAAAACCAAAAGAGGCTGTCAGATCACAGATAATCTTTCAGACCTTCTAAAACCTGTCACCGGTGTGACAGCTATTCTACCTGGATTGTAGTATGTGAAAATAAATTATGAACATTTTATTGCATGCTGCATTCAACACCTTCATTCTTCATATTCATACTACTCCTGATGATAAATGCTCCACAAAAAAAAAATGTAGGAACGGAACTGGTTCACCCTGCTGTTGCTGCTGCCTTTGCCCATTGGTCGGGTCCCGAAGGCCCTTCTCTGCCCTCCAGCACCGGGCCCAGCAGCCAGAGACCACTGTTGCAGGCCACAGCTTGCGTTTGTCTTCTAGGCCTCCTTGCTTGTGCAGCGGGGCATTCATGCACTCCCTGGCTCTTTAAGCGTCAGCACACATGCACCCTAGTCTTTATTAGTTATTGACTGGGCACCTGTTGGTATTTAAGGCACCCTTCCCTTAGGAAATATGCCTGAGCAATAGCTGTATCTAGCTCTCTAGTCCCTGCATCAGGTGTGCTGTTCTGTTTATCTACCAGTGCACTGATCTTTGCCTGATTGCTGACTCTGACCCTCCACTGCCTGACCTAAACTGTGCCTAATTACCGTATTGACCCTTTGCTGCCTGCCCTGACCTTTAGCCTGTTCCACGAATCTGCACAAATTCTGCCTGCCCTGACCTTGGCCTGTTGCTAACTAAAGTTTTGCCTGAGCCCTCACCAGTGTCTCTGACCCCCATGGGTCAGCTAATAACCACACCAGGTCAACTACAGAAGGTAGCAGCCTAGTGGCTGAAGTGAAATTTAGATCCCTTTATAGGGATTAAATGGTGAATACCAGGGGACTGCCAGGATAATGGCCTTAGGTTTTAGCCCAGTCATACTGGTTGGGGTTGACACAGTGGTTCCATACCCCCTAATCGTTACATCTCCCTGTCCTCTACCTAGCGCTGTCAGCAGTTTATCATGGTGAAAACTGTTGACAGACTCCTTTTAAAGGGGTTCTCCAGGAATGAATTTACAATGGCTTCCAGCAATCTGTCCTAGAATGTGAGCAAAACTGGTTGCCACCACTTGCAGGTCTATGTAGTGGGGCGCTGTACAATAGATGGTAATGATGTGATCCTGCCTATGACAAGTGGGAGGTTTGCCAACATCCCCCCCTTCACCCCAATTCTTGCCAACTCTTTAAAAAAGATGTTTACCTTGATTGAAGGTGGACATACTGTTATGGTTTTGATATGCATTCATGAGAAATGTTTTGATCATATTCTGCAGCGTACTCATTCTTTGTAAGAGATGCATATTATTATGACACTGACTTTCTGCTCTGAGACAGGAAGGTGCAGCCATCCCTCATCCTGTAGCTGGTACAGCCCAGCAGTGGAATCCCCCTCGCTCCCAGCAGCATATTACTGCCAACAACAATACGATAAACAGCAGCTCAGTGTCTGTGCTGCCAGAAGATGGAGAGATGGTAACAATGAGGCTTTATGCTGCAGCAAGGACACAGGATTCCCACCAGAAGATCAGCAGAAAAAGTTTCATTCTGTTAGCACGCCAGAAGAATGTAACCATCTCATGTTCAGTCACAGGTTGATGCATATTTAAGCAACCTTTAGAAAACCCATCTTCAGGTACCCTATTAGAACTTTCTTAGTTAATAGAGGGAATCCCCTTCATTTGCAAGCTCCATCAATTAGCTGGAGCAGAGATTGGCTTCTCCCTGTGCCATGCTTCATTTCTCCTATCTAGGCACTACAGGTTCCCCTGTAGATTAAATTTGTGGGACACCCTGTGTTCAGCTTATTTTCCGGGGACCCCTATTAAAGGGGTTATCCAAAACTATAAAAATGCGGCTGACGCTAGGGAGGCTCATCTCCGTCCCCGCCTCAGGACAAGGCCTCAAATAACAAAATGTAAAAAAAGTGAAAGTGTATGAAGAATTTCTGAATGCACTATATGTAGAAACCCCTGCACTGGACCCAAATTGGTCAGACCATTATGATATGTCTAATTGATATGTCATAAAAGAGTTTTGGAAAAGAAAACATTTCACTGGGAGACCATCTCTTCTGTACATACTCTCTGCCTGCATCTTTTCTATGCTAACCATTTGGCCAAGTGACCACACTGCTCTGTTGTGATGGCAGCTCGCTCTTAAGCTGTGGCCTAGTAGGGGATAGCAAAGAATCTCTGTAATAGCACCTTTCACAGGGAAGAAACTTTGGGGGGAGCGTCGGAGGAAGTCATTAAACCATTTTTCAAGAGGTGGAAGTCTTTTATATGCACCTTTCTGGCTGATGTGGAAATCAGCATGGTGACTCCTTTTCGTGTTACTGCTTGGTATGACCTCGCTAACATAACTGGTTAACGTGATAGACTCAAGCAACTTTGCTGATTGAACTTTCCTAATACTGAACCCTTGCACATTATGGCTTTTGTGATTAATGGTCCATCTTGCTAGTGAAGAGATCAGTTTGTGCTTAAACAATAAAATCACAATAAAAGTTTGTTTTCCCTGAAAAATATTAATGGGATCTTGATATAGAGACAGAAAACACTGGGATTTGGGGTGAAGCGTTTTCTCGTGCTGAGCTGTCATGAGGCTTCTTGTAGGAGGTAATACCGCTGCTATAGGAAGTAGTTAGCAAGCTGGCATTTTCAGTTTTTTACACCTCCTTTGAGCTGAATAAATGAAATCATGAAATTAAATTGCAGCTGTTCAGAGATAAAGGGCAGCAATAGAGAATATAACAGTGTGTATGGCAGTGGCAGGCCAGGCCGGCGTCAGCACCCGGCATACCTGGGCAAGTATCGGGGCCCACAACTCCTGCAGGGGCCCCCACAGC
This sequence comes from Bufo gargarizans, assembly GCF_014858855.1. Taxonomy (NCBI): domain Eukaryota; kingdom Metazoa; phylum Chordata; class Amphibia; order Anura; family Bufonidae; genus Bufo; species Bufo gargarizans. The sequence goes on along the minus strand of NC_058081.1, from coordinate 110,275,495 downwards.
ACAGCTGCCAGAAGCAATGAGAGCTTCCATCAATACAGATGGAAGCGCTCATTGCTGGAGCGCAGGGAGCTGCGGTCCTGTCCCTCACCACTCAGCTCCCCGCGCTCCTCCCCTCCTTCAGACCAGCCGCACTCTGAATCAGGAAGACTTCTCCCCGCTCCACCATTCAGCCTGCAGGCACTGATCGCGCTTCCGGTCTGTGTGGGTGCAGCCTGCATAGGCTACGCCAAAACAGAGCTGCAGAGCGATCTGTGCCTGCAGGGAAGAGAGGACTGTGAGCTTCAGGAACGGGACAAGGTGAGTAGTTACTGTGTTTTTTGTTTTTAATACAGAGGGGTCACAGAGGACTTTATTACTATGGAGAGGGCACAGAGGACTTTATTACTATGGAGGGGGCACAGAGGACTTTATTACTATAGAGGGGGCACAGAGGTCTGTACTACTATGGAGGGAGCACAGAGGTCTTTATTATTATAGAGGGGGCACAGAGGACTTTATTACTATAGAGGGGGCACAGAGGTCTGTACTACTATGGAAGGGGCACAGAGGTCTTTATTAATGAAGGGGCACAGTTGACATTATTACTGTGAAGGGGTACAGTGGGCATTATTACTGTGAAGGGGGTACAGTGGGCATTATTACTATGAAGGGGGCACAATGGGGATTATTACTATGAAGGGGGCACAATGGGGATTATTACTGTGAAGGGGGTACAATAGGGATTATTACTGTGAAAGGGGTAAAATGGAGATTATTACTGTGAGGGGGTACAATGGGGATTATTACTGTGAGGGGGCACACTTCTGTACAAAACTACTGAGAAGGCTGTACAATGAGGGAAATACTACTGTGAGGGGGTCAACTCCAATATGAACATTAGCACATCAATATGCATGGAAACATAACATAAGCTCCTATATAAATCTTAAGCCACACAAAAAGCAATAAACAACATTTGTATTAATTAATCCAAAATAGGACATACATATATTACAAACAAATAAAATTACATACAGTCAGGTCAATAAGTAAGTCCACAATTCTAAGATTTTTGGCTCTATACACAACCACAATGAATGAAATGAAACAAACTAGATGAGCTTTAACTGCAGACTGTCTGCTTTAATTTGAGGATATTTACATCTAAATCAGGTGAACGGTGTAGGAATTACAACAGTTTGCATATGTGCATATGTCCCGATATATATGGACCTGACTGTATATTGTAGGATAGCAGGAATATGGAGAAAGGTCCCCTTTTTAAAAAATGTTGAGCCTCTTTCTCTGTACCGAAGAGATTCTCTATTAGCAAACTCTGTATTTTTACTTTGTTCCATAAGACAGCCCAGCTGACGGCTCCTTATGTCTGATATCTGACCTCCTAAACACTCATTATATCTGAATTCTTAGCTTACTGATAAGAATGTGGCTTACATAAGTGTTTATTTCCTTTTAGTAATATAGACATAAGGTTTATTAGATGAACAGCACAAAGTGAAAGAACAAATCGCACAACCCTTTCTGACAGAATGGCTGAATAAAGAGCAATTGAAAACATTATTTTAGCCCAAAATGAGCAAAATGCAATCGTTAAAAAATGCGCCTAAAGGTGAACATAGCCTTTAAAGCAGCCATATGGGCCATAGTCACAATAGACTGGAGGGGACCACATTGACTTTTTTTTATAGAGTTCTTTAGCCATGCACTGTGACCTGTGTAGAGGTCAGGAGGGACATCCCCTATAGTAAACGGTGGGTACTGTTTCTTGTACCTGTCTATCTATCTCTATATCTATATCTGTCATTGGAATCCTGTCTGTGATAATAATGAGATGACTGTTGAAAAAAGACCTGAACAAACTAGGAAGTGATGCCTATCATTAGGCTTTTGCGAAAACTGCAGGAATTTATGATTTTCATAAATATAGATAGGAAAATCAACAATATGGAAAACTAACAATAGTGTCACCAAAACTCTTGAAAGAGGACCTTTCAACTGGAAAAACATTGTGAACTAAGTATCCTGACATATACAGCGGCCCCCAGGGATCTCACTGCACTTACTATTATCCCTGGGCGCCGCTCCGTTCTCCCGTTATGTCCTCCGGTAGTTTTTTTTCTCCCAGGGTGTGAGCTGTGCGCTGCAATTGGCCAGCGCTGCAGCCTAGGAGGAGGAGACGCCAAGCAGAACAAGGGCAGACACCGCCTACTATAACTTATTGAGCGAAGATACCGGAGGACATAACGGGAGAACGGAGCGGCGCCCAGGGATAATAGTAAGGGCAGTGAGATCCCTGGGCGCCGCTGCATATGTCAGGATACTTAGTTCACAATGTTTTTCCAGGTGAAAGGTCCTCTTTAAAATATGTTTCTAACATAAAAATATGATTTCATCAATAGGTAATTTTCTGATTACACATTCGCTTTAACGTATTGGTGTCTCTAGCAGAAAGGTTTATCTAACTCCTGAGTGCTGGAAATGCTCTGTGTCTGGCCACAACTTCCTGGTTAAATCAGCTGTTTTCTGGGGGTCTTAGGCTACGGCCACATGGTCAGGTTTCTTGATGCAGTTTTGGAAGCCAAAACCAGGAGTGAATTAAAAAAAGACGAGAAGTCGTATCGGTAATTTCTCTCTTTTTTTCGATCCACTCTAATTTTTGGCTTTCAAAACTGCATAAGAAAATATGAAATAAATGGAGCATCCAAACACAAGCTCGGCCTGCTGCTCCATTCATACCAGCACATGGGACTGCTGCTCTCATGAACTGTGGGGGTCTCGGCGTCTGTTGTGCATATATCTTCAGTTAATCTCAGAAAGATAATTGGTTCATTCAACACTGCAGTCGCCTATGTAGATATAACGTATACTGAACTGCTCGTGTATTAGAGTAGTGCTGGAGCACACATTGCCATAATGTACAAGTGGATGTAAAACAACAGGACTGCAGACACACCGACACTATTCGGTGCTGTGCAAATCTTTCACATGTCCGTGAAATGACAAGACTGATCATCTGTACACACTGAAAAAATTTATCAGGAAACTGTTTCCTACATAACTAGTTATTAGCCGAAAGGGCAAACAGTACCGAACCACAATTAATCATAGCACAGGAAGTCAGTGCCTCCACTTCCTTCCAGCATTGTGCTGCAGTCCTGGCCCAAAAGTGTGACTAATAAAGACTATAAAATAAGACATGAAAAACAAATGCCAATCTACAATGTCTTAGAAAAAAAGTGAATAAAAAATGTATGTTATTATATATGGTGACTAGAGTTGAGCGAACACCTGGATGTTCGGGTTCGAGAAGTTCGGCCGAACATCCCGGAAATGTTCGGGTTCGGGATCCGAACCCGATCCGAACTTCGTCCCGAACCCGAACCCCATTGAAGTCAATGGGGACCCGAACTTTTCGGCACTAAAACGGCTGTAAAACAGCCCAGGAAAGGGCTAGAGGGCTGCAAAAGGCAGCAACATGTAGGTAAATCCCCTGCAAACAAATGTGGATAGGGAAATTAATTAAAATAAAAATTAAATAAATAAAAATTAACCAAAATCAATTGGAGAGAGGTTCCATAGCAGAGAATCTGGCTTCCCGTCACCCACCACTGGAACAGTCCATTCTCAGATATTTAGGCCCCGGCACCCAGGCAGAGGAGAGAGGTCCCGTAACAGAGAATCTGTCTTCATGTCAGCAGAGAATTAGTCTGCATGTCATAGCAGAGAATGAGGCTTCACGTCAGCCACCACTGCAACAGTCCATTGGCATATATTTAGGCCTAGCACACAGGCAGAGGAGAGAGGTCCCGTAACAGAGAATCTGGCTTCATGTCAGCAGAGAATCAGTCTGGATGTCATAGCAGAGAATGAGGCTTCACGTCAGCCACCACTGCAACAGTCCATTGGCATATATTTAGGCCCAGCACACACACAGGCAGAGGAGAGAGGTCCCGTAACAGAGAATCTGTCTTCATGTCAGCAGAGAATTAGTCTGCATGTCATAGCAGAGAATGAGGCTTCACGTCACCCACCACTGCAACAGTCCATTGGCATATATTTAGGCCTAGCACACAGGCAGAGCAGAGAGGTCCCGTAACAGACAATCTGGCTTCATGACAGCAGAGAATCAGTCTGCATGTCATAGCAGAGAATGAGGCTTCACGTCACCCACCACTGCAACAGTCCATTGGCATATATTTAGGCCTAGCACACAGGCAGAGGAGAGAGGTCCCGTAACAGAGAATCTGTCTTCATGTCAGCAGAGAATCAGTCTGCATGTCATAGCAGAGAATGAGGCTTCACGTCAGCCACCACTGCAACAGTCCATTGGCATATATTTAGGCCCAGCACCCAGGCAGAGGAGGGAGGTCCCGTAACAGAGAATCTGTCTTCATGTCAGCAGAGAATTAGTCTGCATGTCATAGCAGAGAATGAGGCTTCACGTCAGCCACCACTGCAACAGTCCATTGGCATATATTTAGGCCCAGCACACACACAGGCAGAGGAGAGAGGTCCCGTAACAGAGAATCTGGCTTCATGTCAGCAGAGAATCAGTCTGCATGTCATAGCAGAGAATGAGGCTTCACGTCAGCCACCACTGCAACAGTCCATTGGCATATATTTAGGCCCAGCACACACACAGGCAGAGGAGAGAGGTCCCGTAACAGAGAATCTGGCTTCATGTCAGCAGAGAATCAGTCTGCATGTCATAGCAGAGAATGAGGCTTCACGTCAGCCACCACTGCAACAGTCCATTGGCATATATTTAGGCCCAGCACCCAGGCAGAGGAGGGAGGTCCCGTAACAGAGAATCTGTCTTCATGTCAGCAGAGAATTAGTCTGCATGTCATAGCAGAGAATGAGGCTTCACGTCACCCACCACTGCAACAGTCCATTGGCATATATTTAGGCCTAGCACACAGGCAGAGCAGAGAGGTCCCGTAACAGACAATCTGGCTTCATGACAGCAGAGAATCAGTCTGCATGTCATAGCAGAGAATGAGGCTTCACGTCACCCACCACTGCAACAGTCCATTGGCATATATTTAGGCCTAGCACACAGGCAGAGCAGAGAGGTCCCGTAACAGACAATCTGGCTTCATGTCAGCAGAGAATCAGTCTGCATGTCATAGCAGAGAATGAGGCTTCACGTCACCCACCACTGCAACAGTCCATTGGCATATATTTAGGCCTAGCACACAGGCAGAGCAGAGAGGTCCCGTAACAGACGATCTGGCTTCATGTCAGCAGAGAATCAGTCTGCATGTCATAGCAGAGAATCAGGCTTCACGTCAGCCACCACTGCAACAGTCCATTGTCATAAATTTAGGCCCAGCACCCAGGCAGAGGAGAGAGGTCCCGTAACAGACAATCTGGCTTCATGTCAGCAGAGAATTAGTCTGCATGTCATAGCAGAGAATCAGGCTTCATGTCAGCCACCACTGCAACAGTCCATTGGCATATATTTAGGCCTAGCACACAGGCAGAGGAGAGGTTCATTCAACTTTGGGTAGCATCGCAATATAATGGTAAAATGAAAATAAAAATAGGATTGAATGAGGAAGTGCCCTGGAGTCCAATAATATATGGTTATGGGGAGGTAGTTAATGTCTAATCTGGACAAGGGACGGACAGGTCCTGTGGGATCCATGCCTGGTTCATTTTTATGAACGTCAGCTTGTCCACATTGGCTGTAGACAGGCGGCTGCGTTTGTCTGTAATGACGCCCCCTGCCGTGCTGAATACACGTTCAGACAAAACGCTGGCTGCCGGGCAGGCCAGCACCTCCAAGGCATAAAAGGCTAGCTCTGGCCACGTGGACAATTTAGAGACCCAGAAGTTGAATGGGGCCGAACCATCAGTCAGTACGTGGAGGGGTGTGCACACGTACTGTTCCACCATGTTAGTGAAATGTTGCCTCCTGCTAACACGTTGCGTATCAGGTGGTGGTGCAGTTAGCTGTGGCGTGTTGACAAAAGTTTTCCACATCTCTGCCATGCTAACCCTGCCCTCAGAGGAGCTGGCCGTGACACAGCTGCCTTGGCGACCTCTTGCTCCTCCTCTGCCTTGGCCTTGGGCTTCCACTTGTTCCCCTGTGACATTTGGGAATGCTCTCAGTAGCGCGTCTACCAACGTGCGCTTGTACTCGCGCATCTTCCTATCACGCTCCAGTGCAGGAAGTAAGGTGGGCACATTGTCTTTGTAGCGTGGATCCAGCAGGGTGGCAACCCAGTAGTCCGCACAGGTTAAAATGTGGGCAACTCTGCTGTCGTTGCGCAGGCACTGCAGCATGTAGTCGCTCATGTGTGCCAGGCTGCCCAGGGGTAAGGACAAGCTGTCCTCTGTGGGAGGCGTATCGTCATCGTCCTGCCTTTCCCCCCAGCCACGCACCAGTGATGGACCCGAGCTGCGTTGGGTGCCACCCCGCTGTGACCATGCTTCATCCTCATCCTCCTCCACCTCCTCCTCATCCTCGTCCTCCTCGTCCTCCAGTAGTGGGCCCTGGCTGGCCACATTTGTACCTGGCCTCTGCTGTTGCAAAAAACCTCCCTCTGAGTCACTTCGAAGAGACTGGCCTGAAAGTGCTAAAAATGACCCCTCTTCCTCATCCTCCTCCTCCTCCTCCTGGGCCACCTCCTGTTCCATCATCGCCCTAAGTGTTTTCTCAAGGAGACATAGAAGTGGTATTGTAACGCTGATAACGGTGTCATCGCCACTGGCCATGTTGGTGGAGTACTCGAAACAGCGCAACAGGGCACACAGGTCTCGCATGGAGGCCCAGTCATTGGTGGTGAAGTGGTGCTGTTCTGTAGTGCGACTGACCCGTGCGTGCTGCAGCTGAAACTCCACTATGGCCTGCTGCTGCTCGCACAGTCTGTCCAGCATGTGCAAGGTGGAGTTCCACCTGGTGGGCACGTCGCATATGAGGCGGTGAGCGGGAAGGCCGAAGTTACGCTGTAGCGCAGACAGGCGAGCAGCGGCAGGATGTGAACGCCGGAAGCGCGAACAGACGGCCCGCACTTTATGCAGCAGCTCTGACATGTCGGGGTAGTTGTGAATGAACTTCTGCACCACCAAATTCAGCACATGCGCCAAGCAAGGGATGTGCGTCAAATTGGCTAGTCCCAGAGCTGCAACGAGATTTCGCCCATTATCACACACCACCAGGCCGGGCTTGAGGCTCACCGGCAGCAACCACTCGTCGGTCTGTTGTTCAATACCCCGCCACAACTCCTGTGCGGTGTGGGGCCTGTCCCCCAAACATATGAGTTTCAGAATGGCCTGCTGACGTTTACCCCGGGCTGTGCTGAAGTTGGTGGTGAAGGTGTGTGGCTGACTGGATGAGCAGGTGGAAGAAGAGGAGGAGGAAGCCGAGAAGGAGGAGGTGGCAACAGGAGGCAAAGAATGTTGCCCTGCGATCCTTGGCGGCGGCAGGACGTGCGCCAAACAGCTCTCCGCCTGGGGCCCAGCTGCCACTACATTTACCCAGTGTGCAGTTAGGGAGATATAGCGTCCCTGGCCGTGCTTACTGGTCCACGTATCTGTGGTTAGGTGGACCTTGCTACAGATGGCGTTGCGCAGTGCACACTTGATTTTATCGGATACTTGGTTGTGCAGGGAAGGCACGGCTCTCTTGGAGAAGTAGTGCCGGCTGGGAACAACATACTGTGGGACAGCAAGCGACATGAGCTGTTTGAAGCTGTCTGTGTCCACCAGCCTAAATGACAGCATTTCATAGGCCAGTAGTTTAGAAATGCTGGCATTCAGGGCCAGGGATCGAGGGTGGCTAGGTGGGAATTTACGCTTTCTATCAAATGTTTGTGAGATGGAGAGCTGAACGCTGGCGTGTGACATGGTTGAGACGCTTGGTGACGGAGGTGGTGGTGGTGGTGTTGGTGGTACATCCCCTGTTTGCTGGGCGGCAGGTGCCAACGTTCCTCCAGAGGCGGAGGAAGAGGCCGAGGCGGCAGCAGCAGAATAGGCCGAGGCGGCAGCAGCAGAAGAGGTAGCAGGGGGAGCCTGAGTGACTTCCTTGGTTTTAAGGTGTTTACTCCACTGCAGTTCATGCTTTGCATGCAGGTGCCTGGTCATGCAGGTTGTGCTCAGGTTCAGAACGTTAATGCCTCGCTTCAGGCTCTGATGGCACAGCGTGCAAACCACTCGGGTCTTGTCGTCAGCACATTGTTTGAAGAAGTGCCATGCCAGGGAACTCCTTGAAGCTGCCTTTGGGGTGCTCGGTCCCAGATGGCGGCGGTCAGTAGCAGGCGGAGTCTCTTGGCGGCGGGTGTTCTGCTTTTGCCCACTGCTCCCTCTTTTGCTACGCTGTTGGCTCGGTCTCACCACTGCCTCTTCCTCCGAACTGTGAAAGTCAGTGGCACGACCTTCATTCCATGTGGGGTCTAGGACCTCATCGTCCCCTGCATCGTCTTCCACCCAGTCTTGATCCCTGACCTCCTGTTCAGTCTGCACACTGCAGAAAGACGCAGCAGTTGGCACCTGTGTTTCGTCATCATCAGAGACATGCTGAGGTGGTATTCCCATGTCCTCATCATCAGGAAACATAAGTGGTTGTGCGTCAGTGCATTCTATGTCTTTCACCGCTGGGGAAGGGCTAGGTGGATGCCCTTGGGAAACCCTGCCAGCGGAGTCTTCAAACAGCATAAGAGACTGCTGCATAACTTGAGGCTGAGACAGTTTCCCTGGTATGCATGGGGGTGATGTGACAGACTGATGGGGTTGGTTTTCAGGCGCCATCTGTGCGCTTTCTGCAGAAGACTGGGTGGGAGATAATGTGAACGTGCTGGATCCACTGTCGGCCACCCAATTGACTAATGCCTGTACCTGCTCAGGCCTTACCATCCTTAGAACGGCATTGGGCCCCACCATATATCGCTGTAAATTCTGGCGGCTACTGGGACCTGAGGTAGTTGGTACACTAGGACGTGTGGATGTGGCAGAACGGCCACGTCCTCTCCCAGCACCAGAGGGTCCACTAACACCACCACGACCATGTCCACGTCCGCGTCCCTTACTAGATGTTTTTCTCATTGTTATGGTTCACCACAACAACAAATATATTATTTGGCCCAATGTATTGTATTCAAATTCAGCGGGATATAAATTTGAGGCCTAGTATTTAGGCGCTGGGTGACCGGTATGGATTTAGTGACAGAATTAGACTTGGAAATGCACAGAAGCGTGTGTGTGAAGTTATTCTGAATGACCCAATGTGCACCTTGAATATTATATACCCTTTTTGGGATAGATTTCAAATAGCTCTGATATAGCAGGAACCACTAAATTATGAAATTGCTAAATTGGGAATTGTACTTCAACCCAGAACAAAAAATGTGCTTTGACGGACACTAAATATCTTGCCCAGCAACAACAGTACAGCGGTGGGTAACGAGAGATTTAGAGGGATTTAAATTTGAGGCCTAGTATTTAGGCGCTGGGTCACCGGTATGGATTTAGTGACAGAATTAGACTTGGAAATGCACAGAAGCGTGTGTGTGAAGTTATTCTGAATGACCCTATGTGCACCTTCAATATTATATACCCTTTTAGGGATAGATTTCAAATAGCTCTGATATAGCAGAAACCACTAAATTATGAAATTGCTAAATTGGGAATTGTACTTCAACCCAGAACAAAAAATGTGCTTTGACGGACACTAAATATCTTGCCCAGCAACAACAGTACAGCGGTGGGTAACGAGAGATTTAGAGGGATTTAAATTTGAGGCCTAGTATTTAGGCGCTGGGTCACCGGTATGGATTTAGTGACAGAATTAGACTTGGAAATGCACAGAAGCGTGTGTGTGAAGTTATTCTGAATGACCCTATGTGCACCTTCAATATTATATACCCTTTTAGGGATAGATTTCAAATAGCTCTGATATAGCAGAAACCACTAAATTATGAAATTGCTAAATTGGGAATTGTACTTCAACCCAGAACAAAAAATGTGCTTTGACGGACACTAAATATCTTGCCCAGCAACAACAGTACAGCGGTGGGTAACGAGAGATTTAGAGGGATTTAAATTTGAGGCCTAGTATTTAGGCGCTGGGTCACCGGTATGGATTTAGTGACAGAATTAGACTTGGAAATGCACAGAAGCGTGTGTGTGAAGTTATTCTGAATGACCCTATGTGCACCTTCAATATTATATACCCTTTTAGGGATAGATTTCAAATAGCTCTGATATAGCAGAAACCACTAAATTATGAAATTGCTAAATTGGGAATTGTACTTCAACCCAGAACAAAAAATGTGCTTTGACGGACACTAAATATCTTGCCCAGCAACAACAGTACAGTGGTGGGTAACGAGAGATTTAGAGGGATTTAAATTTGAGGCCTAGTATTTAGGCGCTGGGTCACCGGTATGGATTTAGTGACAGAATTAGACTTGGAAATGCACAGAAGCGTGTGTGTGAAGTTATTCTGAATGACCCTATGTGCACCTTCAATATTATATACCCTTTTAGGGATAGATTTCAAATAGCTCTGATATAGCAGAAACCACTAAATTATGAAATTGCTAAATTGGGAATTGTACTTCAACCCAGAACAAAAAATGTGCTTTGACGGACACTAAATATCTTGCCCAGCAACAACAGTACAGCGGTGGGTAACGAGAGATTTAGAGGGATTTAAATTTGAGGCCTAGTATTTAGGCGCTGGGTGACAGGTATGGGTTTAGTGACAGAATTAGACTTGGAAATACACAGTAGCGGGTGTGTGTGAAGTTATTCTGAATGACCCAATGTGCACCTTCAATATTATATACCCTTTTTGGGATAGATTTCAAATAGCTCTGATATAGCAGGAACCACTAAATTATGAAATTGCTAAATTGGGAATTGTATTTCAACCCAGAACAAGAAATGTGCTTGAACGGACACTAAATAACTCGCCCAGCTACAGCACTAGGGACAGATTTAGCTGGATATAAATTTGAGGCCTAGTATTTAGGCGCTGGGTGACCGGTATGGATTTAGTGACAGAATTAGACTGGGATATGGCCAAAAAATGAACAGACTATTGCTGGTTAAATGCACTTGGTGTGACAGCTTCACCCTGATGTAGGCTTTAGCCAAAAAACAACCACACCATTGAGGGTTAAATGCACTTGGTGACAGGCGCAGCTTGCCCCTGATTTTGTATATGGCCAAAAAATGAACAGACTATTGCTGGTTAAATGCACTTGGTGTGACAGCTTCACCCTGATGTAGGCTTTAGCCAAAAAACAACCACACCATTGAGGGTTAAATGCACTTGGTGACAGGCGCAGCTTGCCCCTGATTTTGTATATGGCCAAAAAATGAACAGACTATTGCTGGTTAAATGCACTTGGTGTGACAGCTTCACCCTGATGTAGGCTTTAGCCAAAAAACAACCACACCATTGAGGGTTAAATGCACTTGGTGACAGGCGCAGCTTGCCCCTGATTTTGTATATGGCCAAAAAATGAACAGACTATTGCTGGTTAAATGCACTTGGTGTGACAGCTTCACCCTGATGTAGGCTTTAGCCAAAAAACAACCACACCATTGAGGGTTAAATGCACTTGGTCGCAGCTTGTGCTGGCGCACCACAAGACACAAAATGGCCGCCGATCACCCCAGAAAAATGAGACTGACAAACGGTCTGTGCAGCCTAAAAACAGTGAGCAATTGAGGATCAGCAGCTCAATGATCCACAGCTGCAGATCGATCAGTTAATCAAGTCCTTTGGAGGAGTTAATCTGCCTAATCTCGCCCTACTGTCGCAGCCGCAACCTCTCCCTACGCTAATCAGAGCAGAGTGACGGGCGGCGCTATGTGACTCCAGCTTAAATAGAGGCTGGGTCACATGGTGCTCTGGCCAATCACAGCCATGCCAATAGTAGGCATGGCTGTGATGGCCTCTTGGGGCAAGTAGTATGACGCTTGTTGATTGGCTGCTTTGCAGCCTTTCAAAAAGCGCCAAGAAAGCGTCACAAAAGCGCGAAGAAAGCGACGAACACCGAACCCGAACCCGGACTTTTACGAAAATGTCCGGGTTCGGGTCCGTGTCACGGACACCCCAAAATTCGGTACGAACCCGAACTATACAGTTCGAGTTCGCTCATCCCTAATGGTGACACTTACCCTTACACAGAATTTTTGCATTCCAGCTACGGTACTTGCCCAAGCACCCTGATCACAGGATGTGCCTTCCTCAGATGTCCCATAAATGCCTCAGATGTTGATAGTGTCACGATCTGGGCATGGGATCGGGGTCATCGGTGACAGATTCATAGGCTCCAACAGGTTAAAAGTCCAAATAAGGTTTTATTTTGGATGAAATGACCCAGTGACATCAAAGTTGAGCAGTCACTTTGAGCAATTCACAGGTATTGAACACAAACCACAAAAAATAAATAAAAAATATCTGCCTGCCTGGACACTAAACATCTGTTACCTCGCCTAGTCACTTCCATACAAACATGGCGATCAGGCTTTGCACAGCCCACAGGTCATGCAGCTTCCAGGCTTGACACTGAATGAGGCTTTCAGCCTTGTATTTATCCCCACAGTAATGACAGGGGCAGGCAAGCCTTGGCATTGCCCCTCATGGTGTCAATGAGACACCGTATGTCAGTATGTTCTTGTATGGTTTCTTCTCCCCCCCTTGTTTTTTGTGTTTCTCTATTCTCCTCAGATGTTCAAGTTATCCGGTGACAAGGACAGCGCTTTGACTGGCTAAGATGGTTGCTGGGCATTCAAGGACATCGTTTTAATATGTTGAAATGGTTGCGGGGCATTGTGCTATTTTTAAGCTTTGATGTGGATTGGACAAGGGCCATTTGTGGTGGGAATTTGGGGTATTTATAGGTGATACTCACTATGAGGAGCGCTGTCAACACCTGAAGATCCAAGCAGGAAGATCATTCATCATCTGCATGTCAAGTGACGGCGGCATTGGCAGCGACAGCGGAAGAAGCACAGACCCAAAGGGAGAAGATTCGGCAGGAGGTGGAATAGAAGTGGCGGTGCCCCAGCTAGAAGAAAGCAGTCATTGCCGGAGTTAGTGGGATTCAATGTCCAGGCTGTGGCTGCTGTGAAGCGGGCGCTATAGAGGTGCTGCTCAGCCAGATTCTCGAAAGAGCTCATAACTGGCGGGGAGGAGTGGCTGCGCAGATGTCTGGCTGAGGTGGGGCCCGCAGCACAAGTAGCGGAAGATGGAGCAGGCAGCGCTACACAAGAGGAGAAGCGGCGTAGCAGACATCATTCAAGGGCCGAGCGCATCGTTGAATGTACTTCCGGTGCTGACCCGGAAATAACCCAGCAAGGTGGATCGCGTCATCAGGAGGCGCCGGTCCGTGCATCAGGACGGAGGAAGAGGCCGAGGATCGCCTATTCACCCTCAGGAGAAAAGAGCTGTGGATTAGGTGGGCGCCAGCGGTCTCCCAGGTCGGCGGTCTCGCAGCCTGGTTTTGAGGAGATAGCTAGGCAGCCTACTGGAGATTTGGCTGATCAGAATTTTGTTAGAATACTTGTAGGCAGGTACCTTTTCCTGCCAGTATTGATTTTATCAATAACATGAATGTTTCGTTTCTACAGGTTTTGACTAAGGTTTTTTCTGGCCCAGGGTGCTGCTTCCGGTAATAGGGGAGTGGTTACCTCACCGGCTGCAGCCTGGACTGGCCGTCCCTCATCTGTTCCCCTGGTTGCTCCTGGTGAGGGTGGGCCAGTTTTGGCCAGTGCTGTGGGAGTGTCTGAGCCGTGTTTAAAAGAAGTAATGGCATGTGAGGTTTCTCCTCTGGGATTCCATTTGCCCAATTCAGTTAAAGAAAGGATTTGGCGGAGGGAGTACGTCCAAATAGGTTTTTAAGTCAGATACGTAAAAGGACGGATGAAAAAGCAGAGGAAGAAAGAAAAAGGACAGTCCACAGATCATTTAATAATTGGTTGCAAGTTTATGTTCTGGTTTGTTTCAGCATGTTGACTTTATGAGGCCTACCATAATTTCGGTGGTTTGTCTTGGTTTCAATATGATGAAACATTTCGGCAAAAACTGGCTGTTCATCCTGGTTTAAAATGGGGAAGTAAGAATGTGGGTTTGTGGCTGAGTTTAATGCTTCCTCAGAGATCTGGCAAAGTATTGAAGCAGGAAGCCAATCCATCTCAGAATGTTATAAGTAAGGGGCTGTGCTTTGCTTTTAATGAGTCAGCGTGTAAGTGGTTAAATGGTTTCTGTCATCAGAAATAACGTTAGCGATGTGCTAATGTCAGCAGTACATAACAGTATGCTTTATAACTCACTGCCTGCCGCCGTTCTCTTAAAATAAAGACTTTTTAAATTTATCAAAAGCTCATTTAATACTAATGAGCCTCTTGGTGCTACTGGGGCATTGCTTCAGCACCTAGAGGCTCGGTCTACTCACCCTTTGGCATGCCCAGGTCTCGTTGATTGACTGTCGAGTTCTCCACATCGTCATGTAAATCCTGCGTCCTTCACTCACTGCGCCTGCGCCGAATACTAAAAGGGACGGCGCAGGCGCAGTGAGTGAAGGGCGTGCTCCTAGTGCCGGCTCAGGCGCAAGCACAGTGAGGAAGCTGGCAACAGGAGCGCGACCTTCACTCACTGCGCCTGTGCCAAATACTAAACGGGGCGGCGCAGGTGCCTCTAGGTGCTAAAGAAACACCCTAATGGCACCTAAAGGCTCATTAGCATATTGTAATCGTTTTTATTTTAAGAGAACGGCGGCAGGCAGGGAGTTATAAAGCATACTGTTATGTAGTGCTTACATTAGCACATCGCTAATGTCAGCCAGCTACATAACGTTATTTCTGATGACAGAAACCCTTTAAACTCTTGTAAATATAAACACGAGTTGTTTGAGTCCGCACCCTATGTTCCGTTGTTTCAAAAGGGTTGCCGGATCCCAGCAGGCCGTTACCAGTCATGATTTTCAAAAAAGCGCTGACTCCGGTGAAGTTGGAAAGCATGGTTCTGTGGTTAGGCATGTACCCAAATCGGGAGAAAGCAGAACTAATTCTGCTTAATACTAATGACTTAAAACTAACGGTTTTAGTCATGTTTTTTTCATCCCTAAATTTAAAGGTCTTGGGTGTGTTTGGATTTAGAATCTGACTTCAGTTAAATGAAATGTAGAAGTTGTTCGGGAAAAGATTGAGAAGGAGGTGTTATCGGGCAGGGTAGCGGGCCCCTTTTATCATCTGCCATTCCAGGATTTTGGCTTTTCCCCTCTGGGTTTGGTTCCCAAGAAAGCGGCTAATAAATTTAGGTTAATTCATAAGTTATCCTTTCCAGAGAAGCAATCATTTAATGATGAATTAGACAGAGAATTGTGTTCGGTGTCTTATAGTTCCTTTGATGAAGCTATCAGCTTGTTTAGCGGCTTTGGTCAGGGTTGTTTATTGGCAAAGGCGGATATAAAGGCGGCCTTTCGTTTACAGCCAGTTTGCCCGGATGGTTTCAATTCATTAGGCTTTCAATTTAAGGGAGGGTATTATTTTGATAAATGTTTGCCAATGGGTTTTTCTTTATCTTGTTCTTATTTTGAGTCTTTTTCATCGTTTGTTCATTGGGTTACTATGCATTCGGTTAAGGTTGGTGGTTTGTCACATTATTTTGATGATTTTTTGTTGGTTGGTCCCCCTAGTTCTGATGTCTGTTTATTATTGTTGAAGCATTTTTTGTGAAGTTTGCAAGTTTTTTGGTATACCTTTGGCGGAAGAAAAAGCGGTTTTGCCTTTTTGTGAAATTGAATTTTTGGGTATAACAATTGATACTATTTCAATGGAATTTAGACTTCCTATGGAGAAAGTACAGAAGTTGTTGGAGCTTATTAGAAAATCTGTTAAGAAAACCACATTGTGGGAATTGCAGAGTTTATTAGGTTTGTTTGTTTTTGCTTCCAAGGTAATTCCTATTGGGAGAGTATTTTCCAGGAGACTTTACATGGCAACTAGGGGACTCCATTTGCTCATATTAGAATATCTAAATCATTAAAAGATGATTTGAGGGTTTGGGAGGAATTTCTGCATATATTCCTAGTAGATCTAATTTAATAGCAGATGCTCTTTCTCGCACACAATGGGAGAAGTTCTAAGCCTTGGTTCCAAATGCGGAGAAAGAAGGCATCCTGTGTCCACCTTACCTGTGGAGTCTAATTTGGCATTGATGTGTGAGCAGATCTGGAATTCTTTGGCACCTAATACTTGGTATGGGTATGCGTTATCTTGGAATAAATTGGCATTAATTTGCGAATCTAATAAAATTAATGTTTTTGAAGGTGATATTGGAGTGATTATGGAATTTATTTGTAGTTCGGTTTGGGGTGTTCAGTGGTGCAGAAGACTTTGGCAGGGGTGTCTTTCTTTTTCAAGTTAGCAGGGCTTCCTCCTGTCAATAATTAATTTGCTGTTAATCAATTTATGAAGGGTTTCAAAAGAGGGAGTGTTCGTCCTGACCTTCGCAGGCTTATTACTGTTGAGTTATTATCTAGGTTAATATCCACTTTACATTATTGTTCAGCTTCTGTTTATGAGTTTAATCTGTTTAGGTCTGCCTTTGTGTTGGCATTTTTTGGTGCGTTAAGGGATAGTGAGTTGTTTGCTCCCAATGTTCGTGCAGTTTCTTTATTGTTGTTGTCTGATATTCAGTTATTGTCTTCTAGCGTTAGGATATTGGTTAGAAAGTCCAAAACGGATCAGTTAGGAAATGGTTCGGTTATTTCATTGAGTCAGGTTTTTGGTTCAGTGATCTGTCCAGTTTTAGCGGCAAGGGAGCTTTTAGAAGTGAGGCTACCAAGATCTGGTTCCTTTTTAATGCATGTTGATGGCTCGGTACTTTCTAAATTTCAGTTCAATGCTGTCTTTAAAAAATGTTTGTCTTTCCTGGGTTTGGAGTTGGAGCCTTATTCATCTCATTCCTTTCGTATTGGCGCAGCCACTGAAGCGTCTAGGATGGGTTTGGATAATGCTTTAATTAAGAGAATTGGAAGATGGGAATCTGATAGATTCAAGCTGTACATTAGACCTAATTTAGTGTTACTGTAATTAAAAAAAAATTCAGATTTTGAGCAGAGCAATGTATGGATTTGGGGTCACTCCTTTGTTTTCTGGGCAGAGAAGAGGGCTTCAGCTAGTAATTATGCTCAGCAATTGTTCTTTGATATTCCTTCTGTCTCTATTTATTGGTTAGGGTTTAGGGGGTTGCGTTGGAACCAAGTCATTACTATTATTAAAGGAGAATTGCAGGCTTGGCCTCCGCCTCAAGTGATTATATTTTATGTGGGAGGTAATGATTTGGGAAAAAAGAAAACGTTAGATTTACTGGCGGACATATAAAGGGATCTGGCATACATTAGTTACTTGTTGCCAGGAGTTATTTAGTTTTTTTCCGAAATTATCCCTCGTTTTGTGTGGAATAACTCGCGTCTTCGTTTTTTGGATAGGGTCCGTAAGAGGATCAATAGGGGCTTAGAGAAATTCTTGTTGGTTTCGAATGGATGGTCGTTTCGGCATCTTGAATTAGATGGTTCCGTTTTGGGTCTTTACCGGGATGATTTGGTTCACCTCGGGATGACATTGGATTAGACGTTTTTAATATTGGTTTACATTTAGTTATTGAAAGGGCCACGGTTTTGTTGGGAAGGGGGCAAGTGTGGCTGATACCGCACTTGGCTGTTCGGTGTTAGTCGTCCCCAGACTTCTGGATGGACCGAGGATCAGTTCAGTAATAGACTTTAATTAACATATGGGTAATTTAAAGAAGTTAATGATGGATGGATTTTTGTTCATATTTACCCCCATTTTAATAAAGACTGCCGCCTTTTTAATCCATATCAGTAGTATATCTTTATTTATAATATTTATTAATGTTAAGTTGTCGAATTTGACACCATGACAGGGGCAGGTCAAGCCTTGGCATTTGCCCCTCATGGTGTCATTGAGACACAGTATGTTCTTGTATGGTTTCTTCTGCCCCCGCCCCCCCCCCCCCCCCCCGGTTGTTTTTTGTGTTTCTCTATTCTCCTCAGATATTCAAGTTAGCCAGTGACAAGGACACAACTAAGATGGTTGCTGACCGGTTGCTGGGCATTCAAGGACATCGTTTTAATTGGCCGAAATGGTTGCTGACCAGTTGCTGGGCATTGTGCTATTTTTAGCCTTTGATGTGGATTGGACAAGGGTCATTTGTGGCGGGAATTTGGGGTATTTATAGGTGATACTCACCATGTGGAGCGCTGTCAACGCCTGAAGATCCAAGCAGGAAGATCGTCCCCCGCTCGCCCTCCCGGTTCCTAGTCACGATCTTGTTGAATTGGGTGGGGGGGGGGTGGGGGGGTTAGTCGCCCAGACTTCTGGGTGGACCGAGGATCAGTTCAGTAATGGACTTTAATTAACATATGGGGAATGGATTTTTGTTCATATTTATGGTTACCCCCATTTTAATAAAGACTGCTGCCTTTTTAATCCATATCAGTAGTGCGTCTTTATTTATAATATTTATTCATGTTAATTTGACACCATGAGTCCAACAGCCATACCTGTGTTTGCTTCAGGCTAGAGGAAAGTGTTGTACTGGAGTGGGGAGGGAATGGTACATCAGGGTGTTCATGCCATTACATAAAAATCCAGTCTCATAAAACACTTTAAAGAAAAGTACCTTGGCAAACTATACTTTTTCTGAAACCAGAACTATTCATTTCAAAGGGTCCACAAAAAAAAACGAAGTTACTCTATGTCCATTCCATTTCCCTATGTCTGTATTTCCATTACACAAAAAAAGAACAGACAAGGATAGTACTGTTCTATTAGGGGCCGGCTGTTCCACAAAATACGGAATGCACACGGATGTCAACCATATTTGTTGCGGATCCATTTTTCGCGGACCGCAAAATGTATACGGTCGTGTGCATGAGCCTTAACTCAGTAATCGGCAGATACTTGAATTAATTGAAAGTGTAGGGTGTCACGAACTATGGATCCGATCGCTCCAGATCCCACAGCTGTGACGTAGTGGTCTGTGACGGAGTCTGCGCACACACAGAGACCTCACGTGACCGGGGTATTACCATCCGGCTAACACCCCCACTACACTTCGGTAACTGCCACCACGTGGGTTCCCGGTCCACGAGCCGACTATCCGGGTCATTCACTATCACACAGATTAGTGGATGATCCGGATATCACTTACTGACCAACCGCAGTCAATCACCCCCAGCTACAATTCCTAAATGCAATTTAACTAACTACCTGGTAACGTCTCTTCAAAGGCAAGGTACGTTGTTCAGCAGCTTAGAATATGGAAGACTTGGCCACTTAGATTTTATAATCTTTAAGAAGAGGTAAAAAGCAGTGCATACAAGTCTAATGAAAATGACTATAAATCTACAGAATAATAATAACAATATAAATAATCACGACAGTTCAAATGAAAGGGAAAAAGATGAAAGAATACTTAGTTTCTCTGGAGGGTTTCAGATGGTTGTTCATATGTCCTTTTTGAATCCTTGCAAACCCCTTTCCAGTATGTATCATGGGAGACCCTCAAAGTTCTTCTGATACAGGGATATGCCGTCAATGTCCAATTAAGTGTCTGGGGATGTTCCATGGGTCTCTCTCCTCTGTCCTTGTGCATGGATTTTTATGAACTCTCCCATGGGCAGGAGGCTTACTCCTGTCAGCCAATGGCAGCAGAGTGACTGTGAAACCTAGGGATTGGCCCCCAAGTGTTTTATGACCCCATCAAAGATCAGTTCCTACAAGGAGGATTATACTTAAGCTCGTATCTCCTTGATACATCGGCATATTTTTATACAGAATACATATTTGCGATCCTTATTTATTTACCTACAGAATGAGACCACACACGGTAATGCTGGGACCTGTAGTTCTTCTACCACCCATAGGTCAGCTACGGAATCACATCCTCTAGTCATATTTGATACCCAATTAACCACAATACTCTATAGAGCCTGGATCTGGTGTCAGAAAGGGCATAAGTTGATTCATAAATGAAATATGAAAGTGGACTGGTTTTATGCCCAGAGCTAATTAAGGGCTATTAGCTCTCCTCAAACCAGACCTGGAAATTAATGACGTCACGCTCCAGCCAGGCTTGACAGCGAGCTGATCTTATCTTAAAGAACAGGATGAGCTGGGCCTGGTATAGCCTTTATGACCTTTTTATAGATGGCCTCAAAGAGTAGTGGTAATAAAAGTGTCCATTTATATCATAGGCGACCCAGGCTTCAGGAAGATGAGAGTTCAGTTTTTTACATCTGCCAGAAGCATATAAGATGGCTACCCAGAGGAATTATGTATGTATGCCGGCACATAGGGGTTTTACAACTAACCCAAATCTACAGCTATGCTGATATCTTCCAGCTGAAACAAAGTGACATTTTTGTCTCCACCCATTATTTATGTTCTATATTACTACAATAATAACTTTAGTTATGCTATTCTTTTAAGTTCTGGTACATATATCGGTGTTCCTTGGAATTACATCTTGAAAACGCCACATCTGAGATAAATATTGCAGTGTGTGAACTGCCGCAGATTCTTTTTACATTTTAATATAGGCACACTGTATACACATTTTTAAACATTTTATTTTACTAATAAGCACCATAGAAAAGGATATAGTAACGTTGTTGATCTGTGACTTCTATTTCTTTATATTTATTTAAATTAGTATTTTTGCCACTGCTATATTTATTTATTTATTTATTTACTTAATGTGGATCCACATGAGTACATAACTGCAGGGCCTGCAGTTTCATAAACAAACTGGTATGGTTTTATGAGATTACACCTATTGTGTTTTATATGTATCTACGCATCTATTTAAATAATATTTTGTTATTTGCTTTTTTTATTTCTATATTAAAAATACATTTGCACATGTTTGTTTTGAGCACCTGACCATTATTCACCTGGATGCCTGTCATCACCTTGGCGATGAGCATGTTCTTGTCATTCATCGGGGTGATTCCACAATACAAATGGTACAAGATCTTCCCCCACCGCCAGCTGTGACATCTATAAGAAAAATACAATAAATAACTCAAAACTAAAAATGAGTTTGAATAAATATTCGGAGGGTGGTTGTAACTTCCTGCGTGAATTACCTGGCAAGTTTAAGGTGGGTAAACCAACAGGACTTTGTGGTCAGTAGTACACAGACAGATTTCAAAGAGTGCCAGGAACTGCTAAAGCTGGAGAAAAGAGAGCCAGCCAAACTTGCATGGTAGTGAGCAGCAAAATAGAGGTGAGTGGCACTCTCCAATTGGTCCTGGATATCCAAGGCCTAGACAGAGACTGAGCAGCTAAAGCTGAAGAACAACAGCAAAGAAAAGTGGTCTTGAGCAGGGGTAGCCGATTTGCACTGTCTAGTACCCACACCCTTGAATATCAGAAGACAGGTCAAAAGGATAAGACCAGTCAGCTTGCCTCCAGAAAAAAATGTCTGTGTAGAGAACGGGTAGGCAACATCCGGCACTCCAGCTGTTGAGAAACTACAACTCCCAGCATGCATACTTGCCCTGCTTTTCTCAGAACTCCCATAGAAATGAATGGCGCATGCTGGGGATTGTAATTTCCCAACAGCTGGAGTACCAAAGATTGCTGACCCCTGGTGTAGAGAGTGGCATAAAAGTCCAAGTTCATGGAGCATGTAGAGAGGAAAAAAAATACTCTGTATAGTATAGACGCCGGTGCAGAGTGATCTTTAGCTCCACATGTCGAGAGGATGGATACACAACATGTAGAAACACATGAGAAATGTGTGCAGAGTACACCACAAAGAGATTTGCTGTGGCTTGTCAAAAAGCAAGAGTCCTCTACATTGCTGTCAAGAAGAAGGAGACTCAGAGACAAAGTCTTGTCATCAAAAGATGGGTGCAAAGCTTGAAGAGAGAATAAGCCTGTTTCTGTTGCCAGGGTAGGTCATCAATATCTGATCAACAGGTTGTCCAACTCCAGGTACCCCTGCAGATCAGCTGTTTCCAGAGGCAGTGGTACTTTGACCAGTGCTGCAGCCTCTCCATTTGCAGCGTGCCGGACCACAGGGGGAAACACGGGAGGCTCACGGTGGGCCGATGGGTGCAATAGTTCATGTACTCACGGTTAGCAGATGCCTCCCTGGGTCAGTAGTGCAGTGATGGGGAGAACAGCACTAGATTCTTCGGGGCAGACTCTATTACAGGGGACACCGACCAGGTGGTGATTGAGGTGCCCTTGATGGTGACTGGATTTTCCGGGTGCTTGTGCAGCAGGGCCCCTGAATTAGGTAATGTCATGACTTCAGCACCTTGGTGGAGAGTGGTTGTAGCATGGAGATCGAAGAATGAGACAGGGTTCGAATCCAACTAAGAACTTTACTGAAAACAGGATCTTGACAGCAATTTACATCCAGATATAAACAGTCTCTCATATATATATGGAACTTGAATGCTGTAAATCCAGGTAACAGGCTGTATATGTGGCTATATTTCAGGCTATAGTAGGAGGTTTTGTACTCACTGGTATTTAGTCCTGAATCTGGTCCTTTTTCTCCAGCTTATTAATGGTGAGGCTACCGAAAACTAATAAATCCCTCACCTTGAATCCAAAGGTCCCTAAAGACTGGTAAAATGGCTATTGTCCTTTGTGACCTAATCCACTCCTTCTCACTTAAGCTGAACTCCACTAACACTGCAAGCAACTGCACTCTCAATCCTACAGCTACTACTCCTCCAAAAACTAGGCCTGAACTGATGGTATACAGATGTCAATACAAAAGCAGCTTGAAAATACACATTGCTAAAACATCAGCATTTATGTGGATCACGACACAAAAGGGACACTGGGCGGCGTAACTTCTGAACTTGCCAGTGACACAAATGTGTCTTGATCTCACAAATAGGGTACAAAGTCCATGGCAAAGTCCAACCAAGTCTTTAGAGTATAAAAACCTTTTAGTGCAACATAATAATTAAAGTGCAAAAGTCTGTTGACTTGTAAACATAGGCATTGCTTAAAAACAAACACAGAAAATGTCCTTCTGGGTACACAGCTTAAAACATTGAATAATCCAATGTCCTGAGTTAAAGTTCCCAGTCAACCTGAGAAGGAGGAAAAATTTGGCGCAAAAACAGGCGCAAACTGGGAAAAACAATAATGGTCCGGCAGGGAGTTTAGAAACTTTTTAAAAGAAGCCAGTAGGCTTGAAGTGGCCTTGTAACTACCACCTGCTTTGTGGAACTAGCAAATAGTCCATACTAGGCTAATGTTGGACTACTTTGCGGCACAGTCAGTAGGGAATGGCCTACTTACAGGTAGGTGTCTTCCTATTCAAGATCCTCTCCAGGCACAGGCCATAGGACCCGATCGTCAGGGGACAGTATTTGCACTGGGACTCTCCAGGGCGCAGGCTGAACTGCCTCAGCCAGGATCTCTTCCTGTGCATGTATCCTTGATCGGGTGTAACAAAATTTCTCTGGAACATCGGCAAGCTCCAGTGTGACAACCTATTTTTTAGGCTCTGGTTTGGGAGGGTAATTAATCCCTTGGTGCGCAGTCATTTGGCGTTGGCTCTCCAGGTAGGCCCGAAGCTTCTCTTGCACCTCCATCTCGGCCATTACTTGGGCTGGACGACTAAGGTCAAATGATGGATAGGGGCTGGCATCTCTTTCCAACACAGTCGGCTGCCAGAAGATGTTGGAGCCTATGAAAGAAGATTTCTGCTGATAAGTGGACCGAACAGGTCCTGACCAGAATTCAGACGTGCTCTCCGCTTCTGTGGCATCATGCGTGCACTCCCAGTCTTCTGGTTCGATACACAATCTGGAGACTGCTGTCGCATACGGACCTCGCAGGCCTTTAGCAGAGGTGAACTCCACCTTTTCTCCTTCCGTCAGGTTTTGCAGACGACCCGGCAGGTAATTCCGTTTCACGGACCAGCGATTCACATAAAAGTCCCTGCCGGTATCGTGATCTTTTATGAAGCCATAGCCCTTTTCTTTATCGAAGGCCAGTACGGTCCCTGTTCTCCATTCTAGTCGGGGCTGGCTGTCCTCTGGATGCTCAATTCATCTTTTTGTGAGCTCCTCAAAATAGATCTTGGTACGATTGGTTTTCTTTATCGCAGCTTCGCGTACTTCAGCCATAAGAGCAGGCCATAATGTATTAGGGGTGGCGAACACTCCTAGCGTTCGTGGTGATGGCGGTTCATGTGCAATAGGCTCATAGATGCCTTGATGGTAATTCTAGGTTCCTTCACGCGGCCATGGGCCAGGGTAAGACAGCAGTCCTTCACCTGGTTAGTATGCAGGCAGTGCACTCATCTCACACTCTGGCCCAGGCTGCGTTAACATAGCTGCGGACCTAGCATCTCTCTACATGTCTGAAAACAGCCACTCGTCTCGCAAACTGATCCATTGATCACGCAGGCTCCACCTTTTCTCTTCCATGCCCCCTAGGTTCTGCAGCATAGGGGAGGCGGCGCTCATACTGTAATCCATGTTAAAACTTTTCCTGCTCTTTAAAAAGGGTGGCACTTAATTGTTCCCGCCAAGCAGGGCATTCTGCACAAGGATGGCACCATAGATTAAGCAGGAAGGCCTCCGGCGGCCATTTTGGGTGCAAGGAAAAAGTAAATTCAGTCATAGCAAGCAGGTTTAGTGACACAAAAGTCTATGATTTCACCATTTTAACAGTGTGCGATTTTAAAGTAGACAATTGACACAAAACATTCATGTACTTCAAGTAGTTTAGACAGTTCTTTGGCCCAATAAAAAGTGTATCGAGCGAAGTCTCAGACTCAAGCAAGTAGGGCTTATTCTTATAAGGCAATGGCGACATGGCACACAGTCATACAATGTCCAATCCGGTTCAATAAGGCACAAAGGATTTGTATCCTGTTCGTGACGCCAATTTAATTTGCAGTGTACCAGACCGCAGGGGAAAACATGTGAGGCTCACGGTGGGCCGATGGGTGCAATAGTTCATGCACTCATGGTTAGCAGATGCCGTGAAGGGGAGAACAGCACTGGATTCTCCGGGGCACACTCTTTTACAGGGGACACCGGCTAGGTGGTGATTGAAGTACCCTTGATGGTGACTGGATTTTCTGGGTGCTCATTCGGCTGGGCCCCTGAATTAGGTAATGTCGTGATGCCAGCACCAAGGTGGTGCAAAATGATGAGAGTAGTTGTAGCTTGGCGATGGAAGAATGAGACAGGGTTCGAATCCAACAACTTTACTGAAAACAGGATCTTGACAGCAATTTACATCCAGATATAAACAGTCTCATGCATATGGAACTTGAATGCTGTAAATACAGGTAACAGGCTGTATATGTGGCTATATCTCAGGCTATGGTAGGAGATTGTGTCCTCAATGGTATTTAGTCCTGAATCTGGTCCTTTTTCTCCAGCTTATTAATGGTGAGGCTGATGGAAGCTAGTAAAATGGCTGAAAGGGATTTTTCATAATCTTACTTTTGATACATCACAGATTAGACATAGATTATACAAGCCTCATCTCTTGTGGAATAGAGTACCCCGAATTAGCACATCTCACACCCTTTGCCAGTTGCTGGACACAATAGCAGCCTCCCTTAACAAAAGGCTATTTAACATCACACCTCATATACAATGACAGCAAACTATGATAAGTCATTCAACTTATTAGCATGTAGAGTAAACCTGTTCAATATGTAAAATAACCCGTTTCATGTATTGTTTAAAGCAGATACCAGTATTGTTTAACAAAGTTTCATCTGTATCTTGACAAACATGTTCCCCAAGGCCTCCTAAGAATACCAGGATTGTTCCAATTGGATCTTGACATACAATATGCCCCCACCCCCAAAAAGCCCTATAAGTATGTGCTGGGAAATAAAGATTTCAGATATTTAACAACCTAAGTTAAGTCGAGGCTGATATTTATCTCCTGATCAGAGCAAATCGGATATTCGTTGTACAGGGAAATATTCACTGGTTGGAGGTCTGATGCCTCATCATTTAACCAGCATAAACTTGCCAGAAGAAAAACCGCTAACAGTTTGGTGTCAGAAGGTGGGATCCGCCAAAAAAACTGTATTGGGTAAGTGATTCTATTTTTTTATATATATATATATATATATATATATATATTATTACTACCCTATACTGTAAGAGTGGATTATTTGAACCCGGTAAGCGCTTCTGATAAGCGTCTCCCTGAGGAATCTGATATTCCTAAAGAAAAAAATATGGGTCTGGAGTCCCCTAATCTGAAAAACAGTATTGTGTGCAACAAATATCCTTTGCTAAAAACTGTATATAGCTGTATAGTTGCTTAAGCATTTTTAGTCGTTATATACAGTTGCAAGAAAAAGTATGTGAACCCTTTGGAATGATATGGATTTCTGCACAAATTGGTCATAAAATGTGATCTGATCTTCATCTAAGGCACAACAATAGACAATCACAGTCTGCTTAAACTAATAACACACAAATAATTAAATGTTACCATGTTTTTATTGAACATACCATGTAAACATTCACATTGCAGGTGGAAAAAGTATGTGAACCCTTGGATTTAATAACTGGTTGAACCTCCTTTGGCAGCAATAGCTTCAACCAAACGTTTCCTGTCGTTGCAGATCAGACGTGCAGAACGGTCAGGAGTAATTCTTCACCATTCCTCTTTACAGAACTGTTTCAGGTCAGCAATATTCTTGGGATGTCTGGTGTGAATCGCTTTCTTGAGGTCATGCCACAGCATCTCAATCGGGTTGAGGTCAGGACTGGGCCACTCCAGAAGGTGTATTTTCTTCTGTTTAAGCCATTATGTTGTTGATTTACTTCTATGCTTTGGGTCGTTGTCCTGTTGCAACACCCATCATCTGTTGAGCTTCAGCTGGTGGACAGATGGCCTTAAGTTCTCCTGCAAAATGTCTTGATAAACTTAGGAATTCATTTTTCCTTCGATGATAGCAATCCGTCCAGCCCTGACGCAGCAAAGCAGTCCCAAACCCTGATGCCCCCACCACCATACTTCACAGTTGGGATGAGGTTTTGATGTTGGTGTGCTGTGCCTCTTTTTCTCCACACATAGTGTTGTGTGTTTCTTCCAAACAACTCAACTTTGGTTTCATCTGTCCACATAATATTTTGCCAGTACTGCTGTGGAACATCCAGGTGCTCTTGTGCAAACTGTAAACGTGTAGCAATGTTTTTTTGGACAGCAGTGGCTTCCTCTGTGGTATCCTCTCATGAAATCCATTCTTGTTTACTGTTTTACGTATCATAGATTCACTAATAGGGATGTTAGCATATGGCAGAGACTTTTGTAAGTCTTGAGCCGACACTCTAGGATTCTTCTTCACCTCATTGACCAGTCTGCGCTGTGCTCTTGCAGTCATCTTTACAGGACGCCACTCCTAGGGAGAGTAGCAGCAGTGCTGAACTTTCACCATTTATAGACAATTTGTCTTACCGTGGACTGATGAACAGCAAGGCTTTTGGAGATACTTTTATAACCCTTTCCAGCTTTATGCAAGTCAACAATTCTAAATCATAGGTCTTCTGAGAGCTCTTTTGTGCGAGGCATCATTCACATCAGGCAATGCTTCTTGTGAAAAGCAAACCCAGAACTGGTGTGTTTTTATAGGGCAGGGCAGTTGTAACCAACACTTCCAATCTCATCTCATTGCACTCCAGTTGGCTGACACCTCACTCCAATTAGCTCTTGGAGATGTCATTAGTCTAGGGGTTCACATACTTTTTCCACCTGCACTGTGAATGTTTACATGGTGTGTTCAATGAAAACATGGTAACATTTAATTATTTGTGTGTTATTAGTTTAGGCAGACTGTGATTGTCTATTGTTGTGACTTAGATGAAGATCAGATCACATTTTATGACCAATTTGTGCAGAAATCCATATAATTCCAAAGGGTTCACATACTTTTTCTTGCAACTGTATATAAGGTTGAATTTTACTGTATAGACTGTGTATAGATTTTGTATAGATTGTATGCGAGTTCATGCTGAAATTGAAGGTATAAAATCTGCCATAAATAGTTTAAAATCTGCCATAAATTTAGGAGTAGTATGAGCCTGAATTAGAAGCAATACCATCCAGAATAGTTTAAAATCTGCCATAAATTCAGGAGTAGTTATGAGCCTGAATTAGAAGAAATAGGATAAAAAAAACACATAAACTGATAAGCATAAGGTTTATCAGTAAGTATTTTTGCACTAAACACAAACATAATATTCATTTGATAAACCTTTAAATTCAGCTGATCTCACTGTATATTTTAGCTAAGAAAAAATGGGCAATGTTTGTCCAGAGGTGTTTAGGTCCATTTTATACTGATCATTGGGTTGATAAAATGTGTAAATGGACAGAAAGAATGAAATGTACTGACCCGTTCCCAAAAGAAGAGTCTTTTTCAGACTTTCATATGGCCATGGTCAAGGGCCTATATCTGAATGACATAGACACTTTTCCATGGTACAAAGGAGACCCTCACTGGAATAAAATGTATATGAAAACTTGCGGCCAAGCATGGCTATCAGTGCAAACGTTTTGGACTGACTTGTGCAGTTTCAAATACAAGACAGCAAAGTAAAACCCCCATCGTGACTCCAACTCCTGCCCCACCTCCATATGTGCCATTGTACCCTGTAGTAACTAAATTAACAACAGAATCAGATGATGAGATATGCGCACACTTGACTCTACCACAGGTTCCTGGCTTTACAGAACCTGAGGAACAGGTTTTCTCTGAGCATGCTGATCAGCCTATTGTACAGTCTGCACAGCCCAGTAGAACAATATATGCAAGGGCAGCAAAGATTAAGGGTTTTGAACTAGGAGATACCCCTCCCATAGCAGCTGAAGCATTCCCTTTTGTAATAATGGGGAATCAAATGGTAATGAAACCATTACCATCCAATGTCTTAAATGATATTATTAAGAATTCACCAGACCCCAGAAAAAACCCTGGTGCCACTGTATCGTACTTGAAAAGGATGTGTAAGGGTCAACAGTATACTGTAGAGGATTATAGATTGATTTTAGAGGGGGTCACAGGATATCAGGATCCAGCAGAAGGCGGTTTTAATTTTGAATAGAGTTGAGCGAACACCTGGATGTTCAGGTTCGAGAAGTTCGGCCGAACTTCCCGGAAATGTTCGGGTTCGGGATCCGAACCCGACCCGAACTTCGTCCCGAACCCGAACCCCATTGAAGTCAATGGGGACCCGAACTTTTCGGCACTAAAAAGGCTGTAAAACAGCCCAGGAAAGGGCTAGAGGGCTGCAAAAGGCAGCAACATGTAGGTAAATCCCCTGCAAACAAATGTGGATAGGGAAATGAATTAAAATAAAAATTAAATAAATAAAAATTAACCAAAATCAATTGGAGAGAGGTCCCATAGCAGAGAATCTGGCTTCCCGTCACCCACCACTGGAACAGTCCATTCTCTGATATTTAGGCCCCGGAACCCAGGCAGAGGAGAGAGGTCCCGTAACAGACAATCTGGCTTCATGTCAGCAGAGAATCAGTCTGCATGTCATAGCAGAGAATGAGGCTTCACGTCAGCCACCACTGCAACAGTCCATTGGCATATATTTAGGCCCAGCACACAGGCAGAGGAGAGAGGTCCCGTAACAGACAATCTGGCTTCATGTCAGCAGAGAATTAGTTTGCATGTCATAGCAGAGAATGAGGCTTCACGTCAGCCACCACTGCAACAGTCCATTGGCATATATTTAGGCCCAGCACCCAGGCAGAGGAGAGAGGTCCCGTAACAGACAATCTGGCTTCATGTCAGTAGAGAATCAGTCTGCATGTCATAGCAGAGAATGAGGCTTCACGTCAGCCACCACTGCAACAGTCCATTGGCATATATTTAGGCCCAGCACACAGGCAGAGGAGAGAGGTCCCGTAACAGACAATCTGGCTTCATGTCAGCAGAGAATTAGTTTGCATGTCATAGCAGAGAATGAGGCTTCACGTCAGCCACCACTGCAACAGTCCATTGGCATATATTTAGGCCCAGCACACAGGCAGAGGAGAGAGGTCCCGTAACAGACAATCTGGCTTCATGTCAGCAGAGAATTAGTCTGCATGTCATAGCAGAGAATGAGGCTTCACGTCAGCCACCACTGCAACAGTCCATTGGCATATATTTAGGCCCAGCACACAGGCAGAGGAGAGAGGTCCCGTAACAGACAATCTGGCTTCATGTCAGCAGAGAATCAGTCTGCATGTCATAGCAGAGAATCAGGCTTCACGTCACCCACCACTGCAACAGTCCATTGTCATAAATTTAGGCCCAGCACCCAGGCAGAGGAGAGAGGTCCCGTAACAGACAATCTGGCTTCATGTCAGCAGAGAATCAGTCTGCATGTCATAGCAGAGAATCAGGCTTCACGTCACCCAACATTGGAACAGTCCATTGGCATATATTTAGGCCCCGGCACCCAGACAGAGGAGAGGTTCATTCAACTTTGGGTAGCCTCGCAATATAATGGTAAAATGAAAATAAAAATAGGATTGAATGAGGAAGTGCCCTGGAGTCCAATAATATATGGTTAAGGGGAGGTAGTTAATGTCTAATCTGGACAAGGGACGGACAGATCCTGTGGGATCCATGCCTGGTTCATTTTTATGAACGTCAGCTTGTCCACATTGGCTGTAGACAGGCGGCTGCGTTTGTCTGTAATGATGCCCCCTGCCGTGCTGAATACACGTTCAGACAAAACGCTGGCCGCCGGGCAGGCCAGCACCTCCAAGGCATAAAAGGCTAGCTCTGGCCACGTGGACAATTTAGAGACCCAGAAGTTGAATGGGGCCGAACCATCAGTCAGTACGTGGAGGGGTGTGCACATGTACTGTTCCACCATGTTAGTGAAATGTTGCCTCCTGCTAACACGTTGCGTATCAGGTGGTGGTGCAGTTAGCTGTGGCGTGTTGACAAAAGTTTTCCACATCTCTGCCATGCTAACCCTGCCCTCAAAGGAGCTGGCATTGACACAGCTGCCTTGGTGACCTCTTGCTCCTCCTCTGCCTTGGCCTTGGGCTTCCACTTGTTCCCCTGTGACATTTGGGAATGCTCTCAGTAGCGCGTCTACCAACGTGCGCTTGTACTCGCGCATCTTCCTATCACGCTCCAGTGCAGGAAGTAAGGTGGGCACATTGTTTTTGTAGTGTGGATCCAGCAGGGTGGCAACCCAGTAGTCCGCACAGGTTAAAATGTGGGCAACTCTGCTGTCATTGCGCAGGCACTGCAGCATGTAGTCGCTCATGTGTGCCAGGCTGCCCAGGGGTAAGGACAAGCTGTCCTCTGTGGGAGGCGTATCGTCATCGTCCTGCCTTTCCCCCCAGCCACGCACCAGTGATGGACCCGAGCTGCGTTGGGTGCCACCCCGCTGTGACCATGCTTCATCCTCATCCTCCTCCACCTCCTCCTCATCCTCGTCCTCCTCGTCCTCCAGTAGTGGGCCCTGGCTGGCCACATTTGTACCTGGCCTCTGCTGTTGCCAAAAACCTCCCTCTGAGTCACTTCGAAGAGACTGGCCTGAAAGTGCTAAAAATGACCCCTCTTCCTCCTCCTCCTCCTCCTCCTGGGCCACCTCCTCTTGCATCATCGCCCTAAGTGTTTTCTCAAGGAGACATAGAAGTGGTATTGTAACGCTGATAACGGCGTCATCGCCACTGGCCATGTTGGTGGAGTACTCGAAACAGCGCAACAGGGCACACAGGTCTCGCATGGAGGCCCAGTCATTGGTGGTGAAGTGGTGCTGTTCTGTAGTGCGACTGACCCGTGCGTGCTGCAGCTGAAACTCCACTATGGCCTGCTGCTGCTCGCACAGTCTGTCCAGCATGTGCAAGGTGGAGTTCCACCTGGTGGGCATGTCGCATATGAGGCAGTGAGCGGGAAGGCCGAAGTTACGCTGTAGCGCAGACAGGCGAGCAGCAGCAGGATGTGAACGCCGGAAGCGCGAACAGACGGCCCGCACTTTATGCAGCAGCTCTGACATGTCGGGGTAGTTGAACTTCTGCACCACCAAATTCAGCACATGCGCCAAGCAAGGGATGTGCGTCAAATTGGCTAGTCCCAGAGCTGCAACGAGATTTTGCCCATTATCACACACCACCAGGCCGGGCTTGAGGCTCACCGGCAGCAACCACTCGTCGGTCTGTTGTTCTATACCCCGCCACAACTCCTGTGCGGTGTGGGGCCTGTCCCCCAAACATATGAGTTTCAGAATGGCCTGCTGACGTTTACCCCGGGCTGTGCTGAAGTTGGTGGTGAAGGTGTGTGGCTGACTGGATGAGCAGGTGGAAGAAGAGGAGGAGGAAGCCTGGAAGGAGGAGGTGGCAACAGGAGGCAAAGAATGTTGCCCTGCGATCCTTGGCGGCGGATGGACGTGCGCCAAACAGCTCTCCGCCTGGGGCCCAGCTGCCACTACATTTACCCAGTGTGCAGTTAGGGAGATATAGCGTCCCTGGCCGTGCTTACTGGTCCACGTATCTGTGGTTAGGTGGACCTTGCTACAGATGGCGTTGCGCAGTGCACACTTGATTTTATCGGATACTTGGTTGTGCAGGGAAGGCACGGCTCTCTTGGAGAAGTAGTGGCGGCTGGGAACAACATACTGTGGGACAGCAAGCGACATGAGCTGTTTGAAGCTGTCTGTGTCCACCAGCCTAAATGACAGCATTTCATAGGCCAGTAGTTTAGAAATGCTGGCATTCAGGGCCAGGGATCGAGGGTGGCTAGGTGGGAATTTACGCTTTCTCTCAAATGTTTGTGAGATGGAGAGCTGAACGCTGCCGTGTGACATGGTTGAGACGCTTGGTGACGGAGGTGGTGGTGGTGGTGTTGGTGGTACATCCCCTGTTTGCTGGGCGGCAGGTGCCAACGTTCCTCCAGAGGCGGAGGAAGAGGCCGAGGCGGCAGCAGCAGAAGAGGCCGAGGCGGCAGCAGCAGAAGAGGTAGCAGGGGGAGCCTGAGTGACTTCCTTGGTTTTAAGGTGTTTACTCCACTGCAGTTCATGCTTTGCATGCAGGTGCCTGGTCATGCAGGTTGTGCTCAGGTTCAGAACGTTAATGCCTCGCTTCAGGCTCTGATGGCACAGCGTGCAAACCACTCGGGTCTTGTCGTCAGCACATTGTTTGAAGAAGTGCCATGCCAGGGAACTCCTTGAAGCTGCCTTTGGGGTGCTCGGTCCCAGATGGCGGCGGTCAGTAGCAGGCGGAGTCTCTTGGCGGCGGGTGTTCTGCTTTTGCCCACTGCTCCCTCTTTTGCTACGCTGTTGGCTCGGTCTCACCACTGCCTCTTCCTCCGAACTGTGAAAGTCAGTGGCACGACCTTCATTCCATGTGGAGTCTAGGACCTCATCGTCCCCTGCATCGTCTTCCACCCAGTCTTGATCCCTGACCTCCTGTTCAGTCTGCACACTGCAGAAAGACGCAGCAGTTGGCACCTGTGTTTCGTCATCATCAGAGACATGCTGAGGTGGTATTCCCATGTCCTCATCATCAGGAAACATAAGTGGTTGTGCGTCAGTGCATTCTATGTCTTTCACCGCTGGGGAAGGGCTAGGTGGATGCCCTTGGGAAACCCTGCCAGCGGAGTCTTCAAACAGCATAAGAGACTGCTGCATAACTTGAGGCTGAGACAGTTTCCCTGGTATGCATGGGGGTGATGTGACAGACTGATGGGGCTGGTTTTCAGGCGCCATCTGTGCGCTTTCTGCAGAAGACTGGGTGGGAGATAATGTGAACGTGCTGGATCCACTGTCGGCCACCCAATTGACTAATGCCTGTACCTGCTCAGGCCTTACCATCCTTAGAACGGCATTGGGCCCCACCATATATCGCTGTAAATTCTGGCGGCTACTGGGACCTGAGGTAGTTGGTACACTAGGACGTGTGGATGTGGCAGAACGGCCACGTCCTCTCCCAGCACCAGAGGGTCCACTAACACCACCACGACCATGTCCACGTCCGCGTCCCTTACTAGATGTTTTCCTCATTGTTATGGTTCACCACAACAATAAAAATATTATTTGGCCCAATGTATTGTATTCAAATTCAGCGGGATATAAATTTGAGGCCTAGTATTTAGGCGCTGGGTGACCGGTATGGATTTACTGACAGAATTAGACCCGGAAATGCACAGTAGCGTGTGTGTGAAGTTATTCTGAATGACCCTATGTGCACCTTGAATATTATATACCCTTTTAGGGATAGATTTCAAATAGCTCTGATATAGCAGAAACCACTAAATTATGAAATTGCTAAATTGGGAATTGTATTTCAACCCAGAACAAAAAATGTGCTTTGACGGACACTAAATAACTTTCCCAGCCACAACAGGACAGCGGTAACGAGTGATTTAGCGGGATATAAATTTGAGGCCTAGTATTTAGGCGCTGGGTGACAGGTATGGGTTTAGTGACAGAATTAGACTTGGAAATGCACAGTAGCGGGTGTGTGAAGTTATTCTGAATGACCCTATGTGCACCTTCAATATGATCTACCCTTTTAGGGATAGATTTCAAATAGCTCTGATACAGCAGAAACCACTAAATTTTTAAATTGCTAAATTGGGAATTGTATTTCAACCCAGAACAAAAAATGTGCTTTGACGGACACTAAATAACTTTCCCAGCCACAACAGGACAGCGGTAACGAGAGATTTAGCGGGATATAAATTTGAGGCCTAGTATTTAGGCGCTGGGTGACCGGTATGGATTTAGTGACAGAATTAGACTGGGATATGCACAGTAGCGTGTGTGTGTGAAGTTATTCTGAATGACCCTATGTGCACCTTGAATATTATATACCCTTTTAGGGATAGATTTCAAATAGCTCTGATACAGCAGAAACCACTAAATTTTTAAATTGCTAAATTGGGAATTGTATTTCAACCCAGAACAAAAAATGTGCTTTGACGGACACTAAATAACTTTCCCAGCCACAACAGGACAGCGGTAACGAGAGATTTAGCGGGATATAAATTTGAGGCCTAGTATTTAGGCGCTGGGTGACAGGTATGGGTTTAGTGACAGAATTAGACTTGGAAATGCACAGTAGCGGGTATGTGAAGTTATTCTGAATGACCCTATGTGCACCTTCAATA
Source organism: Bufo gargarizans (assembly GCF_014858855.1). NCBI lineage: Eukaryota > Metazoa > Chordata > Amphibia > Anura > Bufonidae > Bufo > Bufo gargarizans. The sequence continues at coordinate 110,240,355 of NC_058081.1, read as the reverse complement.
TGATCTACCCTTTTAGGGATAGATTTCAAATAGCTCTGATACAGCAGAAACCACTAAATTTTTAAATTGCTAAATTGGGAATTGTATTTCAACCCAGAACAAAAAATGTGCTTTGACGGACACTAAATAACTTTCCCAGCCACAACAGGACAGCGGTAACGACAGATTTAGCGGGATATAAATTTGAGGCCTAGTATTTAGGCGCTGGGTGACCGGTATGGATTTAGTGACAGAATTAGACTGGGATATGGCCAAAAAATAACCACACTATTGCTGGTTAAATGCACTTGGTGACGGGCGCAGCTTGCCCCTGATGTAGTATATGGCCAAAAAATGAACAGACTATTGCTGGTTAAATGCACTTGGTGTCACAGCTTGACCAACCACACTACTGAGGGTTAAATGCACTTGGTGACGGGCGCAGCTTGCCCCTGATGTAGTATATGGCCAAAAAATGAACAGACTATTGCTGGTTAAATGCACTTGGTGTGATAGCTTGACCAACCACACTACTGAGGGTTAAATGCACTTGGTGACGGGCGCAGCTTGCCCCTGATGTAGTATATGGCCAAAAAATGAACAGACTATTGCTGGTTAAATGCACTTGGTGTCACAGCTTGACCAACCACACTACTGAGGGTTAAATGCACTTGGTGACGGGCGCAGCTTGCCCCTGATGTAGTATATGGCCAAAAAATGAACAGACTATTGCTGGTTAAATGCACTTGGTGACGGGCGCAGCTTGCCCCTGATTTAGTATATGGCCAAAAAATGAACAGACTATTGCTGGTTAAATGCACTTGGTGTGATAGCTCGACCAACCACACTACTGAGGGTTAAATGCACTTGGTGACGGGCGCAGCTTGCCCCTGATGTAGTATATGGCCAAAAAATAAACAGACTATTTCTGGTTAAATGCACTTGGTGTGACAGCTTCACCCTGATGTAGGCTTTAGCCAAAAAACAAACGCACCATTGAGGGTTAAATGCACTTGGTGACAGGCGCAGCTTGCCCCTGATGTAGTATATGGCCAAAAAATAAACAGACTATTGCTGGTTAAATGCACTTGGTGTGACAGCTTCACCCTGATGTAGGCTTTAGCCAAAAAACAAACGCACCATTGAGGGTTAAATGCACTTGGTGACAGGCGCAGCTTGCCCCTGATGTAGTATATGGCCAAAAAATAAACAGACTATTGCTGGTTAAATGCACTTGGTGTGACAGCTTCACCCTGATGTAGGCTTTAGCCAAAAAACAACCACACCATTGAGGGTTAAATGCACTTGGTCGCAGCTTGTGCTGGTGCACCACAAGACACAAAATGGCCGCCGATCACCCCAGAAAAATGTGACTGACAAACGGTCTGGGCAGCCTAAAAACAGTGAGCAATTGAGGATCAGCAGCTCAATGATCCACAGCTGCAGATCGATCAGTTAATCAAGTCCTTTGGAGGAGTTAATCTGCCTAATCTCGCCCTACTGTCGCAGCCGCAACCTCTCCCTACGCTAATCAGAGCAGAGTGACGGGCGGCGCTATGTGACTCCAGCTTAAATAGAGGCTGGGTCACATGGTGCTCTGGCCAATCACAGCCATGCCAATAGTAGGCATGGCTGTGATGGCCTCTTGGGGCAAGTAGTATGACACTTGTTGATTGACTGCTTTGCAGCCTTTCAAAAAGCGCCAAGAAAGCGTCACAAAAGCGCCAAGAAAGCGACGAACACCGAACCCGAACCCGGACTTTTACGAAAATGTCCGGGTTCGGGTCCGTGTCACGGACACCCCAAAATTCGGTACGAACCCGAACTATACAGTTCGAGTTCGCTCATCCCTAATTTTGAAACATGTGACACTCTTGCAGTACCCAGTGCAGATATCACGCCTGCCAATTATCCTTTACGGACTTCTGTCCAGATAGAGTCCATGTGGACTCAATTATTTGCAATTAAAAAAGATGCTGTCACCACCACTTCTGAGAGAAGGTCTGTTAGATGTTCTTCTCTACCTGCATGACGTTCTTTGTTTTGGTTTCACTTTGACATCTCCTTTCCTTCTCCCAGCTGTCACCTATTTACACTAATTGTCTCCCTTTATATTCCCTCCCATACTGCCTCACTTTGCGGTTTATACTTCTTCCTGGATTGTGTTCACTGCTGGAGGCTGCTTCTGCTGATTCCTCAGATAAGTCTGTTTCCTTTATTTGTGTTTCCTTGCTGGCTTGATTCTAGGTGACCCTGACTCCGTCCGGATTAAGTGCAGGGAGCCGGTGGTCGTGTCCCCTCAATATTATAGGGTTTTCAGGTGTCACATAGTCTTAGGTACGTGGACATGCAATCGTCTACCATAAAGACCTTTGCATGGGCATAGCAGTCAGGGAGAGCTCTAGGGGTTTTATATGGCTCACCCATATGCTCCTTAGTTTGGGATCAAGCCAGTCAGATGTTTATTTATAAGTTCCAGCTTTCTGCAACACCATCCGTGATATTTTAAACTGCCATAACCGTCTTAAGCATGGATCCGGTTTCAGCCTTGATTGACTGCATGCAGGGTCTTTCACTGGAGGTAGCAGATCTCCGTAAAACTGTGTCTCAGTTTCAGGTGACCGGTTCTGCTGGCGTTCATGGAGTTTGTTCCGAGCCTAAGATCTCGCTTCCGGATACGTTCTCCGGGGTTAGTGAGAATTTTGTTCGTTTTGGAGAGGCTTGCAAACTCCATTTTCGGCTACTTCCCTATTCCTCTGGTGATGAGGAGCAGAGGGTGGGGATCATCATCTCGCTGCTCAGGGATAACGCTCAGCCTTTTCGCTGCTGGTCGGGGCACGGTCCCTCCGATCGGTAGATGAATTTTTTGTAGCCCTGGGGCAGATATATGATGACCCGGATCGTATTGCTCTGGCTGAATCTAAACTGCGTCTTTTATGCCAGGGTAAACAGTCCGCAGAGATATATTGTTCAGAATTTCGGAGATGGGCAGCTGATACTGGTTGGAATGATGCCGCACTCCGAAGTCAATTTTGCCATGGTCTTTCGGAAAGATTGAAAGATGCATTTGCTTTTCATGAGAGACCAGCCTTGTTAGAATCTGCCATGTCTCTAGCTGTTCGTATTGACAGGCATCTTAGCGAGAGAGAGGAGACTACTCCTTTCTGTCATATTCAGTCCAAGGATAGTGGGGCTCTCTCATTCAGTGTGCAGGGGTCTCAGTCGGTCTCAATCCCCTCTGAGGAGGAGGCCATGCAGCTGGGTTTGCTTGCCTTGGATAGTAGAGGATTCAGTTCTCAGAGGAGGGTTTGTTTCTGTTGTGGGGGTATAAATCATTTGGCAATTGTTTGCCCCTCTAGGAGATTCATGGAGTTTTCTGAGGGTAATAAAAGAAAAACAAAAAGAAAAAACCCTCTAGAAACTTTCCATTTGCTACTATTGGCAAGGTTGACGCGGAAATTGAAGGTTTGACATTTACTTGTAGTTCCTGTTTTCTCCTACCTGCCAGGGTGGCGCTAGACAGCAAGAACATTGTTTGTGAGATTTTTGTAGATAGTGGAGCAGCTGTCAATCTAATTGATAATCCATTTGCAATAACGCATGGTTTCCAGGTATGCACTTTGGAAAATGATATACCTGTTTTTGCTATCGATTCCGCTCCACTTTCTCAAAGATCGTTAAAGGGCATAGTTCACAATATCCGTTTGACTGTGGGTGATGCTCATGTTGAGGATATGTCATGTTTAGTCTTAAGCGGATTACCTACTCCTCTAGTGTTGGGGCTACCCTGGCTCACTAAACATAACCCCACCATTGATTGGCAAGCAAGGCTAATAAATGGTTAGAGTGAGTTTTGCAGAGAGAATTGCCTCACGGCGTCTCTTTCAGAGGTTTCTACCAAGACTGTGCCATCTTTTCTCTCAGAATTTTCGGATGTGTTTTCCGAGAGTGGTGTCCAGGAGTTGCCCCCGCACCGGGAGTACGACTGCCCTATTAATCTCATCCCAGGCGCCAAACTGCCAAAATCACGCTTATACAATCTCTCCCAACCTGAAAGAGTCGCTATGCGTACTTATATCTCTGAAAGTCTGAGAAAGGGACATATCCGACCCTCGAAGTCACCTGTTGCCGCTGGGTTTTTTTTGGGTTAAGAAAAAAGATGGTTCTTTAAGACCTTGTCTGGATTTCAGGGAGCTAAACCGTATCACGATTCGTGACCCATATCCGCTTCCTCTAATCCCGGACCTGTTTAACCAAATTGTTGGGGCTAAGGTTTTTTCTAAGTTGGATTTAAGAGGAGCATTCAACAGTCAGGGAAGGGGACGAATGGAAGACGGCCTTCAATACCCCTGAGGGTCATTTCGAGAATTTGGTTATGCCTTTTGGTTTGATGAATGCTCCGGCCATCTTCCAACATTTTGTGAACAGCATTTTTCATCATTTAATGGGGAAATTTGTACTGGTGTATCTGGATGACATTTGGATTTTTTCTCCTGATTTCAAGACTCATCGAGACCACCTACATCAGGTCTCGCTGATTCTGCGGGATAATAAATTGTACGCTAAACTGTAAAAATGTGTGTTTGCAGTTCCGGAGATTCAATTTCTTGGTTTTCTTCTGTCTGCTTCTGGTTTTCACATGGACCTTGAGAAGGTCTGCGCTGTGCTTGATTGGAAGCTTCCTGAGAATCAGAAGGTGCTGATGCGGTTTTTGGGTTTAGCCAATTATTACAGAAAGTGCATTTTGAATTATTCTTCTGTTCTTAAGCCACTCACTGATATGACTAAAAAGGGGGCAGATTTTTCTTTGTGGTCGGTAGATGCGCTTAAAGCCCTTTCTAGTATCAAATAGAGTTTTGCTTCCGCTCCCATTTTAGTACAACCCGATGTCTCTCTACCTTTTATTGTTGAGGTGGACGCTTCTGAGGTGGGTGTGGGTGTGGTCTTATCTCAGGGTCCCTCTCCTGCCAAATGGCAACCGTGTGCCTTTTTCTCAAGGAAACTCTCCTCTGCAGAGAGAAATTACGATGTGGGAGATAGGGAGTTGTTGGCCATCAAATTAGCTTTTGAGGAATGGCACCATTAGTTAGAGGGAGCCAGACACCCTATTACCGTGTTTACAGACCGTAAGAATCTGGCCTACTTGGAATCGGCGAAGCGTCTGAACCCGAGACAGGCCAGATGGTCTTTGTTCTTTTCTAGGTTAAATTTTGTTGTTACGTTCCGACCCTGGGGTTAAAAATGTGAAGGCGGATGCCCTGTCACGTTGTTTTCTGGGAGGGGGGAACTTTGAAGACCCAGGTCCCATTTTGGCTGAAGGGATGGTCATCTCTGCTCTTTATCCTGATTTGGAGGCAGAGGTTCAGGCAGAGGCTCCTGATATTTGTCCCCCTGGCAGGTTGTTTGTGCCTCTTGCTGTACGACACAAGGTTTTTAAGGAGCACCACGATACTGTCCTTGCTGGGCACCCGGGGAGCAGAGCCACAGTGGATCTCATTGCTCGGAGATTCTGGTGGCCGGCTCTTCATAAGACGGTTGAGGGTTTTGTGGCAGCCTGCGAGACCTGCGCTCGTGCCAAGTTCCCTCATTCACGGCCATTGGGTTCTCTCCTCCCGTTACCCATTCCTTCCCGTCCTTGGACGCATCTGTCCATGGACTTCATTACGGACCTGCCTCGTTCTTCGGGGAACACTGTGATTCTGGTAGTAGTGGAAAAACACTGTGATTCTGGTAGTTTAGCAAAATGGCGCATTTCATTCCCTTTTCTGGGTTACCCAATGCTAAGACACTGGCGCAAGCGTTTGTTGATCACATTGTTAAATTGCATGGCATTCCTTCAAACATCGTTTCTGATAGGGGCACGCAATATGTTTCCAAATTCTGGAAGGCCTTCTGTTCTCGCTTGAAGGTTCGGTTGTCGTTCTCTTCTGCTTTTCACCCGCAGTCGAATGGTCAGACCGAACGCGGCAATCAGAATCTGGAGACATATCTGCGCTGTTTTGTGGCGGAGAATCAGGAGGATTGGTGTTCTTTTTTGTCCCTTGCTGAGTTTGCTTTAAATAACCGTCGCCAGGAGTCCTCTGATAAGTCAAAATTTTTTGGTGCATATGGGTTTCATCCGCAGTTTGGGACATCCCATATGCATTTTTTCTGGAGCGTGCCCTGCGAAGAGTGCTGGATCAGCCCGTAGATGAGCATGAAGAGGAAGAGTTGTGGTCACCATCACCACCAGAAGAAGCCTTGTCGTCGTCGATTTCTGGACCTGCGGCAACGCAGAGAGAGGAGTCTGAAGAAGAGGAGTCAGAGGAGGAAGGTAGCTTTGAGGAGGTGGAAGACCAACAACAGCAGGCGTCCCAGGGGGCTTGTTGTCACCTTTCGGGGACCCTTGGTGTTGTACGTGGCTGGGTGGAGGAAGAGACCTTCAATGACGTCAGTGAGGACAAGGAATGGGACATGGCTAGCTTGGTATCCAAACTTGTGCAAATGCGGAGTTTGCCGTTGTGCAAAAGGACTGTTTGCGGTTGTTTGCGGTGCATTAAACGGGGAGTTTGGTCTGTCAGAGTGTGGTCTGTCACTGTAAAGCGGGCGTAACCCTTGCACTACCTGATCGATACAACATCATACCTGATCGTATACACACACTGGATGTTTTAAAGCACGTTATTACAAACAATTTAGGAATGTTAGGTGATTTATGCCCTTTATGGAATAAAACCCGACTCTGCGTCAACTACGTAATTTTCCATGGGAGTTTTGCCATGGATCCCCCTCCGGCATGCCACAGTCCAGGTGTTAGTCCCCTTGAAACAACTTTTCCATCACTATTGTGGCCAGAAAGTGTCCCTGTGGGTTTTAAAATTCGCCTGCCTATTCAAGTCTATGGCGGTTCGCCCGGTTCACTCATTCGCGAACATTTGCGATAATTCGCGTTCGCTGCTCGCGAACGGAAAATTTTATGTTCGCGACATCTCTAACCAGATTGCCCCCTGAAGCCTATTTGCCATCAACACTGGAGCCAGAGGTCCTCCTCTGCTCCAGCAGGATCATCTGGGCAGAAGGGGCCACAGCCTCAGGCAGGCAGGAAACCTGCATTATCGTATCACAGCTGCAGGATATAAAGTGGCTGCCTTAGCTTAAGCATCAGAGGTCCTGTGATGCTATTCCTTTTTGCCCCTTTCCTTTCTCAGGTTAATCAAAATCATTTGAGCCATGTTTTATTAATATTCAAACAATTTACCAAAGGAACAAACTCTGATGCACTAGAGCTCCTTGTGCTCCCTTTACTTGTGTCTACAGGACTCTTGTCAGGAGCTTTTATGTGTTGCTGCCCAATGGGAAATAAGTCCAGAGAGTCAGGGTCTGCAGTAAACCAGTGTGCTTCTTTACTAGAGAAATTCAGGTACAAAACAATACAGGTGAGGCGTAGGGCTGGCTTCTCCAGTCTCCTCCAGAAGGAGTTTGATGCTGGTATCTTGGTCAATGGCTGGTGATCCAAGGTCTGCTGCAGCGTATCCCCATCTCAGCGTCTTCTTCGGGTCACTCGGTAGTCTGGCAGAGTCTCCTCTTCCAAGCACTGTTCCCTAACTGCAGAACACTAGGGGCTCTGACTGCTCTCCTTATGTACAGTTTCTAGCTAGACTGGAACCTTCCAGTGAGAGGGGTGGAGTGGATAAACTCAGCACAAACAATTACAAAGTTACCACTCCCGTCTGGCATAGACTTAAATAAGAACTTTAATGATACTCAATGACAATGACACAGCAGTTTTTCCAGACAAAAACAAGTTTCCAGACATAACAACAGAGCTAAACCAGACAGTCACAAGGTCAGTCCGTCTCTCTGGTTTGGGTTGTAAACAAGTCTGGGTTTTCCCCTCCAGAACATTCTCTTCTTTAAAGGGAACCTGTCATCAACTTTATGCTGCCCATACTAACGGCAGTATAAAGTAGAGACAGGTGAATTGATTTCAGCGGTCTGTCATTTAAAAGTTAAAAGTAAGTGGTTGCGAGAACCAACATCACAATCATTGTAGAATAGGCCTGGAAAAGAGTCATGGCCGCCTGAGAAGAGTCCTGGTTGTTCATGAATTCCTGCTCTCCCTGCCAACCTGCTGATGATTGACAGGTTCCTTTCTTTCTAGAAGAGAACTGCCAATCATCAGCAGATAGACGAGGGGAGCAGGAGATTATGAATAACCAGGACTCTTCTGAAGTAGATTTGACTCTTTTCAAGTCCTGGGCTGCAATGCTTATGATGCTGGTTCTCAGAAACCACTTACTTTTAGCTCATGTGTGACACGCTGCTGAAATCAGCATTTCTGTCACTATTGTATGCTACCCTCAGTGAGGTCAGCATAAAGATGATGACAAGTTCCCTTTAAACCCTATGACAGCTGTGGAAAATTACCAGCTTCGTATTCAGTCCCAAAAGTCTCTCAGTATGTATTACCCTTTCCATAGAGCCTCGCAAATACAGTGCAAATGAACAAGGCTCTTTATCACAACATACCTATAAAATGCAGTTACACAATATTAAACAGTGCATGTTAATCCTTTGATGTGAAATAAAGTAAGAAGTTTACAACTTTGCATAGGGACAGTAGGCAAATGTCCAGACTTCACAGTACCACTGCACCAGGGCACTACAGAGGGAGGGAGTCAGAATAAACAGCAGCTTGGCTATTTGATGCCAGGCTATCAGGAGGGACCACAAGCACAGACCGAGGATGGCACGACTTTCACTAAGGGGATGTGTAGTACCCCAGACCTAGGGTGGTACTATTGTAACTGCAATGGTTTGTAAGGTAATGACTTGTAATATTCATGCAATACACTTTGTTCTCCAGCAGATGAGGTACGGTTGTTTGTGTTTGGCAACAGGAATGGGACTTACCACCCATTCGTCCCCTTTTGGTAGGAGGGGGCTGGTCTGGCTTCCTGCCAAGGGAGGGCAGAGCAAGTTACATCAGTTTTAGAGTTGGAGAGATGAAAGTGAGGAGTGAGGACGCATGGGTTCCTTGAAAAAGTATTCATACCCCTTGAACTTTTCCACATTTTTTCACGTTACACCCACAAACGTAAATGATTTTTATTGGGATTTTATGTGATAGACATAAAGTAGCAAGTATGTGTGAAGTGAAAAGAAAATGATACATGGATTTCAAAATGTTTATTAAATAAAAACCTGAATAGTGTGGCGTGCATTTGTATTCAGCCCCCTGTACTCTGATATTCCTAAATAAAATCCAGTGTGACCAACTGCCTTCAGAAGTCACCTCACCTGTGTGTAATTTACTTTCAGCATAACTCCAGCTGTTCTGTGAAGGCCTCAGATTAGAGATGGGCGAATTTCCTCGCACTTTGTGGTAACAAATTGTATTTTTTCTAAAATGGCTGCTGCACATGTTAGAAAGAGGAAGTAAGAAACCCGTAAATAAAGATCACCCGTAATGTAATGCAAGTAGCCAGTCAGCAGATAGCCAGCCCCTGTGATGTCAAAGCCCTATATAAAGCCTTCTCCTGCCCGGTCTTCACCATTTTACTGTGAATTTAGTGCAGGGATAGACGTTTCAAAAAAAAAAACTATTGAGCTGTTCAGGGAAAGATTATTCATAGTGTAGGGATACAATAGGGAGGCTTTATCCACACTGTAGGGAGAGAGCAGGGACAATAGAAGAGTGTAAAGCCTGGGGAATAGGAGCTATTGGAGATAGAAAGTGCTCTAATACCACAGATTTTAGGTTGTTTGCATTCTTTGATACATCAATAATTCCAGTAATCCTTGTTTCTGCTATTGGGGTGAAACTGTGGTATAATAATTCAGAATTTGGGTCGTTCACAGTGTTTTATATATAATTCAATCCGTTAATCCTTGATTGTCTACTGAAGGTTAAATTGCAGCCTGATGCTACAGATTTTAGGGTGCTCACATTTTATTATACGTAAATATATCTGTTAATCCCTAATTGTGTAATTGGGGTCAAATTGCAGCCTGATACTACAGATTTTTGGGTGCTCATGTTCTCATATATAAGTACATCCATTCATCCTTGTTTCAGGGGTAAAATTGTGGCCTGACACTACTGCTCTTTTACAGTAACACAGTTACAGTACAGAATGTTGAACAGAGGTGACAGGCCCTTCTAAGGGAACGGGCAGTGGCCAAAATGTTTCTGGAGCCGCCAGAAGTAGTAGCCGAAGAAGGGTTGGTGGTAACAGCAGTCGCAGCGACAGACCAGAGATGTGGAGGAGAGATCCGCTGCTTCCTCTGGTAGGCAGGCAAGTAGTGATGATCAGAGTTGCGTGGGAGCTGGTGCTGTGAACGGTCAGGCACGTGGACCTAAGACTGGTGTGGGTGATATCAGTGACATGCAGACAGTAGTGAATGATGATGTAGCTAATCCTGGTGGGCGCCGGATGAAGAGAGTGCTTCATCATCATCATCATCAGGGGATGGGGGTGGCTGCTTGTGTGCGAGGCAGCGGCTGAGCCAGCAGGATGGTAGCGTGGCTGTGAATCAGCAGGGTGGCTGCAGTGTGAGATCTGGAGAAAAACATGCCCAGTGTAGACCGCCTGCTACTCAGGACCCTACCTGTCCGGAAAGAACTAGTGGTGCACTGGTTCACAGAGGCAGCAGTAGCAGGCAGTCAGCACGGAGTGGTAAGGGGAGAATGCCATACACGGCGGTGTAGGAATTTTTCATCAAGCCGCCGGAGAACGTCAGCATGGCCATTTGTAGTATTTGTAGAATTTGTGAGCAGAAGGTGAAGCGTGGCCAGGATGTTGCCACCACGGTTCTGTGTCAACGCATGCAGCATCACCATAAAGTGGCCTGGGAAAACCGTGGCACTAAGGGTACTTTCACACTTGCGTTTTTCTTTTCCGGCATAGAGTTCCCGTCACAGGGGCTCTATACCGGAAAAGAACTGATCAGTTTTATCCCCATGCATTCTGAATGGTGAGGATTCCGTTCAGTTTGCATCAGGATGTCTTCAGTTCAGTCGTTTTGACTGATCAGGCAAAAGAGAAAACCGCAGCATGCTACGGTTTTCTCTCCGGCGAAAAAAAATGAAGACTTGCCTGAACGCCGGATCCGGCATTTTTTCCCATAGGAATGTATTAGCGCCGGATCCGGCATTCAGAATACCGGATCCGTCATTCCGGCATGCGCATGCGCAGATCGGTAAAAATGAGAAAAATGTACAAGACGGATCCGTCGGTCCGCATGACAAGCGGAGAGACGGATCCATCCTTGCAATGCATTTGTGAGACGGATCCGCATCCGGATCCGTCTCACAAATGCTTTCAGTCAGTGGCAGATCGGCGGATCCAGCGGCCAGTTCCGACGACGGAACTGCCCGCCGGATCACACTGCCGCAAGTGTGAAAGTAGCCTAATGTAGTTGTCCAACTTGATGCAGCAACTACTGCTTCACCCAGTGGCCTGCACCCCTTCTCCAGCAGCCAAGGCTCTACCACTTCAGCAGAAGGGAGCTGTGTTTCCTTCCCATCATCTACTGGTCCTTATGCTCCTTCTCCTCATCACTCGTTTCATCAGCAATCGATCACAGAGACAATTGCAAAAAAGACAACAGTATACAGTTGTGTTCAATATAATAGCAGTGTGTTTAAAAAAGCGAATAAAGCTCAAAATCCTTCTACTAGCTTTTATTTCCATACACACAAATGCATTGGGAACTCTACACATTCTATTACAAATCAAAACACGAAGAAAAATATATCAAATTTGTGTTGTTCCTCAAAAAAATTCAAGAAAAGTTATTATTAGACTGTTCAAAAAAACATAGCAGTGTTTGTATTCTTCTTTACAAACTCAAATATTCACTATATAAACTGAAAAATGTTTGAAGATTTTGCTTTTCTTTGAATCACTTCACTAATATTTAGTTGTATAACCACTGTTTCTGAGAACTGCTGGACATCTGTGTTGCTCTGAGTCTTCTGGCCCCTGTGAACAGGTATTCCAGCCCAGGATGATTGGACTACGTTCCACAGTTCTCTATTTCTTGGTTTTGCCTCAGAAACTGCATTTTTTATGTCACCCCACAAGTTTTCTATTCAATTAAGATCCGGGAATTGGGCTGGCCGCTCCATAACGTCAATCTTGTTGGTTTGGAACCAAGACATTGCACGTTTACTGGTGTGTTTGGGGTCGTTGTCTTTTTGGAACACCCATTTCAAGGGCATTTCCACTTCAGCATAAAGCAGCATGACCTCTTCAAGTATTCTGATGTATTCAAATTGATCTATGATCCTTGGTACGTGATAAATAGGCCATGCTTCACTGTCTTCACAGTGTACTGTGGCTGAATTCAGTGTTTGGGGGTCGTCTGACAAACTGTCTCCGGCCACTGGACCCAAAAAGTAATATCTTACTTTCATCAGTCCACAAAATGTCTCTTTTCGGCCGTCAATGTGCTTTGGCAAATTGTCACCTCTTCAGCACGTCTTTTTTTCAACAGTGGGACTTTGCGGGTGCTTCTTGCAGATAGCTTGGCTTCACATAGGCGTCTTCTCATTGTAACAGTACTCACAGGTAACTTTAGATCTTCTTTGATCTTCCTGGAGCTGATTGTTGGCTGTGTCCTTGCCATTTTGGCTATTCTTCTATCCATTCGAATGGTAGTTTTTAGCTTTCTTCCACGTCTTTCAGGTTTTGGTTGCCATTTTAAAGCATTTGCGATAATTTTAGCTGAGCAGCCGATCATTTTCTGCACTTCTTTATATGTTTTCCCCTCTCCAATCAACTTTTTACTCGAGGTACGCTGTTCTTCTGAACAATGTCTGGAACGATCCATTTATCTCAGAATTTCATTAAGAAATGCACTGTAACCAGCATGTACAACATTTTCTGCCTTCCTTCCTTAAATAAGGGCAATAATTGCCAGCTGTTTTTCAAAGAATAAATGACCTCACTCGATGAACTCCACACTGCTATTATTTTATACAAGTCCCTTTCAATAAGTGATTGAATTACAGAGAATCAGCAGCATGCATGTCATGACTGTTGGGTCTGTTGGCTTTCTATTACTCTACTACACTTGCTAGTAAATTATTTGCCATGTAGAAATATCATTTCTACCAAAAACAGTGATTGATCAGGTTAGTGATATCTGACTGCTATTGTTTTAAACACAACTGTACATGCGCTTATCCAATGGTGCAGAAGCTGAACATGCTCCTGGCCAAGTTGCTGGTACTACAGTCCCTCCTTTTCCATGTGATAGACTCTTCACCTTTCTTAGAACTGATGGCTTGTGTCGAACAAAGGTGGAGAGTCCCAAGCAGTCATTACTTCTCCAAAAAGGCATTACCAGCCCTTCACACGAATGTTGAGCAGAAGGTAGGATAGTCCTTGAGCCTGTCGGTGTCTGCTAAAGTTCACAGCAGCGCCGACATTTGGAGCTATCCTTTATTGCCCAATGGGTAAATGTGGGTCCTGCCCATCCACACCAGCATCCTGGCCAGGTGATGGCACTGCCGCCAACACATTCTCAAGCTGTGAGGCACAATTCGGAGTGCTACTCCAGCATACCACCTATAGCACGGGGCTGTCACGCTGTTTTAATCTGCACCTGGTTTTCCTGGGTGAACGGAGCCACACTGGGGAGAAATTGCTCTGCGTCCTACAAGAGAAAATCAAATCCTTTCTTTCTCTTCTCCAACTGAAAATAAAAACCATGGTGACCGACAACGGGAAGAATATTGCGTCGGCACTGCGGTAAAGAGGGCTGAGCCATGCACCTTGCATGGTGCATATCTTTAATCTGGTTGTAAAGTGCAACGTGACGCTCTCACTCTCGACTGACTATAGCTTCCCACAACCTCTCTGTTGGTAGGAAGAGACTAGCCCACTTTTACCTAAAAGGGGGAGAATGGAATCTCCTCCTAGATCTCTCACTGCCAGATACACTGCCACTTGCTGGACAACCAGGCACAGTGAATGTAATACAATACATAAGTTACAGAGCCATGTTATTAAAGCACATTATCAAAGTACCTGGAATAAATACACAGATGATCTTATTGGTTAACCATTAGAGACAGTAGCAAGGTGTAGGAATGGTAGTGCCTGCTCTGGGGTAGTAGAAACACAGTTCCTTAAGTCTTCCACCCAACTACAATACATAAAGAAAATGGTCAGGAATCTGTGCATACAATTCATCCCCTCTTACACTGTAAAACACGTCCTCCTTAATCTGCAAAGGCAGAATAGCATTCCGCAACATCGCCTGATATGCCGTGTGTCCGTCTTTTGGAACTCCATCCTCCACATGTTGGACCGCAGCAAAAGTCTGGAGTCTCTAATGAACACTTTTCTTCACCCACCTACTGAAGAAACCACCCACCAACAGCAGCAGCAAGACATGGAGCAGAACCTGATTGCACCCTGCCACCCCACATCCAAGATCCCATGGTCCCACCACTGACCCCATAGCTGCTGCTTGCATGGTACATTGACCCTTTGTTAACATTACAGATCTGCAATGTGCAGCTGTTGTGGAGCTACAAGTCCCAGCATAGGTTGACAGTCTGCATTTTCCATGGCATGCTGGGAGTTGTAGTTACACGTCAGCTAGAGAACAGCATGCTACACATCACTGGTTCAGGTGTCAGTGACACAACGAATCAGGAGAAAATTGTATCAATGTCGAGAGAGATAGATACAATGATAATATATGGAGCGGGGATGGCGCCGGCTCAGGGGCGGTAGAGCTATACCACTGATATCCCGCTGCTGGGGAATAACTCCCATCATGCATGGGGAAGACCCACATATGGGATGCTATGGTTATGTGCCTATAGGTCCCAGTGTATTGTATCTGTGGAGAAATTAATTTAGTTTATTGGAAAAAAAGACAAAAATAAAAAAGTTTTAGGAGAAATAGCAGCAGGTCCAGAAACAAGCCTTTATTATACAGTAGAATTATCTATAATGTTCTGTCTATATACCACCTACAGATACATTATATATATATATATATATATACTGTCATCCATTGTACAGGGCCAAGGTGGGAAATTTACATACATTCAATATAGATTACACCTGATTGGCTGCCTCCTCCGGCCACTTTATGATGTCACAGAATATTGTGCTTTTGGCTCCTCCCCACAAATTCTGATTGGCTACCTCCTCCGGCCTCTTTATGATGTTATGGAATGTTGTGCTGTTGGCTCCTCCCCCGCACATTATGACATCACACACATTATATAAGGGGCTGCAGAGCTGACACTCCCCTGAGGGTTGTAGTTGGTGCTGGAGGTAAGTCTGCTGTGTCCTCAGCTCCTGTTGTGTCTGTCATCTTCTTCTATCATGTCTCCTCCTCTTCAGTAATGGCCGCCTCTTTACTTTTCCTCTACTACAGCTTTGGTTGGTGAATTCTGTAGAGTCAGGTAAGTCCATCTTTCCTGTAAGTTTACAATATGTTTAATTACTCTCAGCACCTGAGTATAACCGCATGTAGAAGCTTCACAGATGGACCCAGTAGAAGGGATGCGGGTGGCAGTGGTGTACCTACCGCAGAGGGAGACTTGGTGACAACTATGGGACACGGGCTGCTCTATGCATTTGCTTTTTCTGCTTCCTGTTGTGTTTTTTCCAGCAGTGGTCCCTAGGGGGAGCTCACTGTATACAGCTCACATGCCGTTTGATTGTTGTTTTATAAATCCGTATGCACCGAGCTCCCCCTAGTGGTGGCTTCCAGCTGCTGTGTTAGGGAAGTAGTAGATTTGGAAAGGACACTCTGTGTTTTGCTATGTGGATCAGGAATATAACTGCTGGGTTTGCAGACATTTCAGTTGCTAGGTGGTGAAACAACTTGAGGCCCATTTTCAGTGAGATATAAGGTGCAGTTAATAATGACTATAGAGGATGGAAGGGGGTGTGGAAAATAGAATGTGGCCCCGTCCTCAGTGTTATTATACAGCCCCATGGTCATATTTGCTATGTGCATCATTCCTGTTCCTGAACTTCATTATGTTTTCACCTATACAGAGTCTCTGTACTGTGATATCAATGTGTTTATTATCTATGTATCCCCTAGTACTTTTTGGGTATTGGTAACCATAAGTGGGTCCTCAGGGTTTTAAATGATGGTGAGGTCCTCACTGGCTTTTATAGGTAAGGGTTTTAATGGTCAGATATGGGATAAAATTCAGGGATCAAAAAGTGAAGACTGAAGATTTGAGGATAGGTCTTGAAGTTTAGAAAATACATAAATATTGATAGAAATGTTTCGTTATAGGCTCAGGTCCTGAGGTTTGGGTACAAGTTAAGGATATATCTTGTAAATGGGGCTTATCCATTACTCATTTCTACACGACTGTTCATCCTTTCTATATCTATAGAGCACATAGAGCATGTCCTGGACTCTCACTGTCTTATGTACTCTTAGGTTGGAGGAAGTCAAGGAGGAGAAAAAGGAGGAGGAGGAGATTAATATTGAAGAGAAGGAGATGGAGGAGATTAAGATTGAGGAGAAGGAGATGGAGAAAATGAACATCGATGAGGAGTTGGAGTATGGTAACATCAAGACAGAGAATAAGAAGATTAACATCTTGGAGGATATAACCACGGAGGATGAGATAGAGGAGATTAACATCGAGGAGTTGCTGAAGATTAACACTGAGGAGGAGTTGGAGCAGATAAACATCACAGAGGTCGTGGAGGAGATAAAGTTTGAGGAGGCAGAGAAGATTAAGATCATAGAGGCAGGGGAAGTTAAGATCGAGGAGGTGGAGGTGATTAAGATCAAGGAAGTGGAGATTAAGAACGTGGAGGTGGAGGAGATTAAGATCAAAGAGGTGGAGGGGATCGAAAATATGGAGAATAAGATCGATGAGGTAGAGAAGGTTATGATCAGGGAGGAGGAAGAGATTAAGATTGAGGAGGAGATAAACATCAAAAAGCAGGGGAAAGTGGAGGACAATACAATCACGGAGGTAGAGGAGAAGAACATCATGGAAGAAGAAGTACTGGAAGTGATGGTGGAAGTCATCAATACTGAAGAGGAGAATGAAGGTGTGGTGGTAGAAGAGGAAGAGTCAGAAGAAGAAAGTGAGGAGGAAAAATATCAGGCTCTCATGTAAGTACATCAATGTAAAGTTCTGTATATTGATTTAGGACAGTGATTGAATTGATTAATCAAGAATATGGCAAAGAACCTGTGGAGCAGTTCTCCATAGGAGCTAATCAGGTCACATTTTACATTTTTCAACTGGCTTTCAGAGCTACAATCTGATGGGTCACACTGGAAAACTGCTCCACCTTTGCTTTGCAGCAGTTTCATTATTCTTCCACACTGTGTACAAGAATTACTAATCCACAACATGCAACATTTATTGTCCGGAACATCACCAAATAAAAATATCGGATGCCCCTACATATACAACTGAAGGAAATGCTACTCACTGAACTGCAACCCACATAATAAATAGCCTCCATGCAAAATTGATACCAAAATCTTTATTAAATACATGATTGATACATATTAAAACACATAGGAAAAAAGATAGCAGCAAATGAAACCCCCCAAATGATGACCAAGAGGGAACCGCAGAGCCAGCCAACCACAACAAATGGAAAGTAGAAAATGAAAAAACAATACCACTTAAACAGAGCCCCTTATATATACATTACATAATTGTTGAGGCAAAAAGCCCCATACAGTAAAACTAAGTAAAAAGGGGAAAGTGAAGTGCCAAAAAAATGATAATACCATGTGTGGCACACCGTCTCTGCAGCTACCTCCTCCCAATGCCGTTTCGCCTCACAGACCTCTTCCGGGTATTTTGCCTTAACAATTATGTAATGTATATATAAGGAGCTCTGTTTAAGTGGTATCGTTTTTCCATTTTTTACTTTCCATTTGTTGTGGTTGGCTGGCTCTGCGGTTCCCTCTTGGTCCTCAATTGGGGGGTTTCATTTTTTCTATTATTTTTTTTATGTATCAATCATGTATTTAATAAATAAATGTAGAAGTTTTCTGTGCACTCTGCAACGCATGTAGATTTAAACTGTGTCCTTTCCACTATGGACGTCTCATATATGAAGGTGGAGCTGTGGATAAAGAATACATTTATCTATTAATATTCATATCTAGAGATAGAAATATTATAGATTATATATGACCTATTGACCTTGGGGTGCTTTACCTATAGTGCAACCCACTTAATATGCAGTCATAAGGCCTCATACATAAAAATGTGGGAAAATGAACACAGAGATCTGATTGGCTGTTACTATGGAAATCTCAAATTATGTCATATTGTATTATGTCTATGAATGAGAATATTCTTAACCTGTAGATATAATCTCATTGTATTTACCTAACAGGTGGTGGTGGACGGTGGAGGACTCCGAGCTGCCAGTAAGGTGATTATATCATAGAATAATGGGGCAATATAGGCGTCTGCCTTACAAGGTGATCCAGGAGTTGTCCCCCAAGATATGTGACATGTATATTTATAGAAAGGACAATTCTCCTGTGTCCTCTATAGGAAGGTAGAAGGAAAGCTTCTGAATTTGATATTAGTCTATTGATCTGAGAGACTCGCTATATAGACGACATTCTCATCATAAAACATTCCAGATGCAAGGGGTTAATTATGTTGTGATGTCATGTATATTAATTATTACTAGTTAATGTGATAATAACCACTGGGGACACCAGTCTTGCCGCATCTTATATTTGGGTGTATATTGAGCAGTTCCAGTAACCAGAGCTGTTTTCTATTATAGCATAAGAACAGTGAAGAAATTGAAGCCACCCTTTAAGATGGACACTATGTAAGTGTATAAACCTGGCAGGGAGGAACTGGCAATGCTGGAGCCTGGGGAAGGGGGGGGGGGGGCACAAACTTTTTGTTCCTTAAAACCAGACCATAGAGCATCACACTGAGGATTATTGAGGTTTATCCCATTCTATAAGAGCGAAACATAAAGAAAAACTAAATTCCCACCCGATCTCCATCTAAGCTCCTCCCTTAATAAAGGTGAGAACAAAGTAATGATATAATGTATGGTCTATGTCTAATAGCAAGGAGGAAATAGAACTGGAGGAAGAAGAGGAGGATAATAAGGTGGCGCCGGAGGAAAAGGCGGGAGAGGAGGAAGTGAAAGATGAAAAGGCTAGAGAGGAAATGGAAAAGGAAAAGGTGGGAGCAGAGGAAGTAGAGGAGAAAGAGACTGCAAAGGAGGAACAAGCTGAGAACACAAGGTGAGTACAGACTCTATATATAATGAGCTGATAATATTTCCAGATATAGGTATATATAATTATGTCATCGGAGCCCACATATTGTTATTAGAGCAATTTTTTTTCATTATGGACCATTGGACATAGAGGCGATGCCAGCCTGACCAACTGAGGAGACCACCCAGTAAGTTTATAGAATAAGACTGAATTTTAGTGGTCACATACTTTCCTGCTTTGAGCTCTGCCTCATTTAGTGTCCATAGGACATTCTCCGTGTACAGAACTGTATAGACTGATCCTGTCATCACATGGAGCTGATCTTATCTACTTTAATCTTTCCTTTAGGACAAGACGTGGTTGGTGGACACCAAATTGCCTGAGAAGACAAAACAAGAGCAGCAGGTAAGTAATAATTTACCTTCAGTCTACCTGTAACTGCCACTTGAAGGAGCTCACTGCATAGGGGTTTACACAGTGAACTCTATGATACACCAGCATGCAATGAGCTCCCCCTATTGGCCCCAGAAATAATTGATTTAATGCATTAAACGTTCATGCACTAGTGAGGGGGCAAGATTGTTTTTTGGGGCACTAGGACCCCACTGTGTTTGCCCATGCAGCAAATTTTAAAAATAAATCTATTCTTACTTTTCCAAGCAGCTTCAGAAAGAGCAGCAGGAACAGACTAAGAAGGTAAGTGCACAAATTTACATGACCCCCCTATACTCCTTCTATGAGGGAAAATGCTGAAAATATTTGAGGGGCCCCCTGTCAGCATCCTCTCTATCATCCAGAGCAGAGAGGCATCACAGAGGGCCACTCTCGATATAGAGGACAGTCCCTACCCTATGGTGAAAACTTGACTTTCCCAGAAGAGTTCCCTAAATGTTTCCTCCAGTAATACCAGCTGATTGTGTGGGGACTCAGCAGCAGGACTCACTGTAATCAGCTCGTATCTCTAGGACCTACTACCCCTCTCTTTATCAGTCCCCACTGTCACCACTTGACCTGTCCACTCTCATGACCCCCCTCCGGTCTTATCTCCTGCAGATGCCTCAGGTTCTTCTGCTGCTGCAGTTATGATGACACTGGCAAATAAGCGGAATATGAGATGTCTGGTACTCATGGCATCCTCAGATACACCATGAACTTCACTTGAAGATCTCAGCAAAGAGCATAACAATATGAAGATGGTGCTAGGTCCTGCACAGGAGGAAACTGCTGACATCATAGGAAATCCCTTCAATAGAGGCAGCTGGTGGGCAGGCAGAGGACACACCAACCATGTCTTCCCTGTATATCTGTGTACAGACATTATCTGATGGCTGCCCTGTGTCCACTTTATATGGGGACATACAACCTGCAGCCCGGACATAGATATAAGAAGAAATATATTTAATAAAAGATAGAATATAGAAATCTAATAAATGGAGAAAAACATAAATAAAAAGTATAATAGTCTGTTATCTCTCGTGTAGAAAGAAGGAGAAAGGGTTTGATGAAATACATAACTCCTGGTTACAGGCCCAAGGTGCGCTTGTCTTATCCCCTTCTACGGAGACACCACAAGCCTACTTCATGGCTGAACATCTTCTGGACTCTTTTATATATAGTCTCATTGTCAGATGCAGATGTTATAAGTTAAATTCTATTGTTGGGACAATAAGACAGGTAAATTATTAGTGGCCCTTACTAAATCTAGTCAACTTTATAAACCAGTCATCCAGTTGCAGAACCCTCTCACTGGCATAGGTACTGCTAATCCTTAAATATTTAGTGATTACTATGAAGACCTCTACAGGGCAGTCCCTGCTCTCCTCCCCCTTATTAAAGTGGTTATCCAACTTTAAACCTTTTAACAGATGCCTTCAGAGTGGCCAGACCTCAGGTGGTCATACTTACCTGGTCTCTCCCACTGGGTTCCGTCTCCATCGCTCCACATTCACCTCCGCAGGTCCGGCGTCTTTGAGAATCAGCATCCTGTTGACGAGGTGGCACGTGACCGCTGCATCAAATTACTGTTGTTTCTCAGAGACCCTGGACCTGAGAGGCAGCCATGGAGCAACTAAGCCGTAGCGCAGGTACCAAGTATGTATGACCACCCTACTGTTCCGGCTACTCTAATGAGGACTGGGTAAAAGTTTTAAGTTGGATAACTCCTTTAATTCTTTTCTATACTCATTGGATTCTGCTATCATGGAGGAGGAGGTTCGGTGGGCCATTTTTGTGGCATTGAATGGTAAAACACTGTGTCCAGATGGTCTTTCGGCAGAGTATTACAAAACATCCCATCCTCTGACAATACCTGTCCTAACTGGACTATTTAACTCGGTTTTTACTTATGTGACTCCTATTAACTGTGTTACTCACTCCTCAACAGTTCTCCCTGAACCTAATAGAGATCCCCTGAAGACTCAGTCTTTCTGACCAATTTCATTGCTTGACCTCATTATAAATTCTAGGTGAAAACATTGGCGAATCGTTTCCAACTAACACTCCCCGATTTTCTTTGCAATGCTTAGACAGAACTCATTTAGGGCAGAAGCAACACTGCATCTCATAGACTGGACGTTGTGTCCACAGTACCGGACCATAACCCAGCGTAACCACCTACGGGTCTTGATGCTGAGAAGACCTTTATCAATGCAGTGTGGCCTTTTCTTTATGTGTTATTAGATGAGAGGAGGATCTGGAGCGCTCCTGCTGGGATTCCTGGACTTCAGCTGCTCCGCAGAGGCGAGGAAGCAGGTACGTAAATTTCAATTTACAAAGCAGAACACACAAGCAGACAGGACTGTGATTTCCAGGTCACCTTCAGTGTAGATGACACACTTAGAATGCTGTTTGAACGTACGACATGTCAAAATAAATTGCCTTGGATGATGTGCAGTGTGTAATGAGCAGAAGGCCTCATGAAAAGGCAGGAACCTTAGTCAGGGCGTCCAGGTGTCCCAGTTGCCTTGCTTGGCAGAAGCTTCAGAGTACTGGTGAAAAGAACACTGCTCTCAATTCTTTGCTTGTGGATATTTGAAACAGGTTATTTTTCTGTTCATTAGATCCTCTAACAAATCTGATGGTCGATGGACGCCACAACCCTCATTCAATAGCCAAGGGTCGTTCCAACATCCAGCCTCCCCGGACTTTGGTTTCCACAGCATTAATAAGGTCCCACTAACCCTGTCATCTGCTGCAACAGACAACCAGGAGCCTTACAGCACTGTCCAATGCCTCTCTGTCTACAGCCGCACCAGGGGGCTTTCCTGGAGTGAAGACACGAGGTCCCAGATGAAGAAGAACAGGCTTGTTTCATCTTTCTTTTCATCACCATATTCTGACCCTCTTTTTTATAGTTATGTCTACGGAGCTGTGTGAGGGCTAGTAGTTTTTGTGGGGACAATTGTTATTTATACTATTTTGGGGTGTGTATGATTTTTGGGTTACACTATATTCAATTGTTTGTGGGAGGTGAAGTGATTGAAAAAAGGCAAATTGGACATTTTATACTGAACACCCCCCACGGCATCTGAGGGTTTAGATGTCTGCAATTGGCATTAGCACAGATCGTGGACATTAGCCCCAGCTGTCTGCTGTGTGAAAGCACCATCTTTAACAGACCCGACATCCACCGTACTTTTACAGTAGATGTTGGAAAGGTGTTAAAATGGGATTTTCCAGGGCTACAAAATTGATGGCCCATCCTATCAGATTTTTGGGTGTCTTGCTCTTCACACCCCCATCGATCATATAATTGAAGGGGTCATTGATGAATGCTGCATCCCCATCATTGCTGACCAGGCACAGTACTGTAATGGTCGCTGTGATCATTTTTGCACTTTGTTGGTAAAATGGTAATCTGTGTTACTTACAGGTTTATTGTACAATAATCACCTATAGTAACACTTTCTTCCTTTTTCTGCAGACTGTTTCACCTTGGGAACATCGCTCATTTCCCCTCTCAGATTGAGACCATCGCGTTCTCCAGAGTTCGCCAGTAACTGTACCGAACAGAAACAGGAATAAGCTTGATGTACTGTGTAACGCAGGGAGCAAGTCTGGCCTCCAGGCTGAGGGCATGGACTCTGGCATGTCAGCAGAAAACCTTGTCATCACCTCGTCACGATTTCGTGCCCATAGCGGTGAGAAAATCGCAAGCCTGGAATATTTTCCCACTAGGCCAGTGAACAAGAGATGAGAGCGCCTCCTCTTTGTAAGACGTGTACAACCAGAGAATGCAAATCCCATGTACTTTATTTCAGTATCAAGTGCTTGGCTGACTTGCCGGCCCAGGCAGAAAAGTATGAGCCACCAGTAATTGGTCGGGAGTCCTGGGCTCAGCAGCACACTGAAGTAAAAGGCCTATGATGAGGTTATAGCAGAGAGCAAGGGACACAGGCTGAACCTCATGCCATTTAACGTAGGCAGTGGGAAAGTTTCCAGATGTGGACAACGCCAATATCCTGCAGCTTCATGAGGTGCTAAAGGCAGGGTAGGTACATGGAGCAGGCTGAGGTAGGCAGAGGAGAGGGGGAGGATTTATAGGCATTTCTGAATGGGGGCAAGAATCGGGTCTAGACCCTTAACCGCCACAAGCAGCGCTCTTCAGCTACAGACGGTAAGATGCTCTTCGGGTGTCAGTTTCCGTCACTAGTTCTTAGTTTCTGTTCTTCATCACTGTGTAACCTTACAGCAGGAGAAGCCGGTTCTCCACATGTCTGGCGGCACATCCACAGGACACAGAGCCGTGAGCGGCCACAGCCTCGACAAGGAGAGAAAATAATGAAGCAGCAAAGCGACCGGACTGAGATTCCTCTCCCTTTCCCTGGGAACAAAATTGTGTAATTGATTGAATGAGTGGGAAGAATTGCCTCCTGTCTGAGAATAGCCGGGTGTATATGGAGGTAGATTAAAAATAATAAATTCTAAATCATATTGGACCAGTTTTCCCCTGTCTCACTTTTTGTTTAGGGTTTTTTAATCATTACCTTACTCCAGCATTAACAGGGTTTTCCAGTTACAAGTTGTTCCCAGTCTGTAGATTAAGGGATGTGTTGGTCAGTGATGGTCCCACCGCTGGGACTCCCACCGATTTTGAACTCGGTGGGTGTCTTATAGTTCCATAGCTTGAATGGAGCGGCAGTGCACCTGTTTGACCATCAATCAATTCTTGAGCATTAGTGTCCCGGTGGTCGGGCTTCCATCAATGTGACAATTCTTTATTTTTTCAGAAACAGAAAAATCCTGCACATGCAATACAGATAAAACTTTTGATTGTGATTCTTTTAAAAATTCCATGAGCTGATCAGAGCGCTTAGGGGTCAGCAATCTTCGGCACTCCAGCTTTTGTGAAACTACTAATCCCAGCATGCTCTATTCATTTCTAGGAGTTCTGAGAAGGGAATAGGAAGTATGATTGCTGGTAGCTGTAGTTTCACAACAGCTGGAATGTTGAAGGTTGCCCACCCCTGTTCTAGTGGTCCTAACTGAGGTTGTTGGTGATTAGAATATCTTTCCAGAGGATGTGTATGGTGTGGTTTGCCAAGACATATTGTCCTGACCAGGAAGAAGGTCCAATCTGCTGATTTTTATAATGGTTTGAGTGTGCGTGTGGGGATGTATCGGGAAAGTAGCTCAGAGATGTAGGGAGGGGACAGGTTATGGACGGCCTTGTATGCGTTTGTCAGTACTTTGAAGTGGATTCGTTGGGCAATGGGGAGCCAGTAAAGGGATTGGCAGAGGGGAGAGGCAGAGGAGTAATAAGGTGAGAGGTGGATTAGTCGGGCAGCAGAGTTGAGGATAGATTGGAGGGGTGCGAGGGTGCTAGATGGAAGGCCACAGAGGAGAATGTTGCAGTAGTCTAGGCGGGAGATAATGAGGGCATGTACGAGCATTTTCACAGATTCGAAGTTAAGGAAAGCACGGATGCGGGAGATGTTTTTGAGTTGGAGGCGGCAGGTGGTGGAAAGGGCTTGGATGTGCGGTCGGAAGGAAAGGGCAGAAACTAAGGTCACTCCAATGCAGCGGGCTTTGTTGACTGGGGATAATGTGCAGCCATTGATCGTGATAGATAGGTCTGTTGGGGGGGGTTGAACAAGATGGGGGAAAGATTATGAATTCTGTCTTATCCATGTTAAGTTTAAGAAAGCGAGAGGCGAAGAAGGATGATATAGAAGATAGACATTGTGGGATTCTTGATAGTAAGGTGGTGATGTCTGGATCAGAGAGGTAGATTTGTGTGTCATCAGCATAGGAGTGATACTGAAAGCCATGGGACTCTATGAGCTGTCCCAGGCCAAAAGTGTAGATTGAGAAGAGCAGGGGTCCTAGGACAGAGCCTTGCGCGACACCAACAGAGAGGGCATGAGACGAGGAGGTGGTGCGGGAGTGGGAGACGCTAAACGTCCGGTCTGTGAGGTATGATGTGATCCAGGAGAGAGCCAGGTCAGTGATGCCAAGAGATGAGAGAGTTTGCAACAGAAGGGAGTGGTCAACCATGTCGAAGGCAGAGGACAGGTCAAGGAGAAGGAGGACAGAGTATTGTTTCTTGGTTTTGGCTGTCAGTAGGTCATTAGTGACTTTGGTAAGGGCAGTCTCGGTCGAGTGGTGGGTTCGGAAGCCAGATTGTAGGCGGTCAAAGAGGGAGCAGGAGGAGAGGTGGGAGGACAGTTCTGAATGGACATGTTGTTCAAGTAGCTATGAGGCATACGGAAGAAGTGATATGGGGCGATAACTGGACAAGGAAGATGGGTCAAGTGAAGGCTTTTTGAGGATGGGTGTAATGGTAGCATGTTTAAAAGCAGAGGGGAATACACCAGAGTTTTATTTATGACAGATATAAAATCAATTGATTATGCACAGAAACTAAATCAAGAAAATTACAGGTACGAGCCCTTGCTCTGGCCAAAATGATGACCAATCTCGGATTGTATAAGTAGTATTGCAATAAAACTTATCGCTTGATATAAAACTAGGGAATATAAAGATTCCCAACAGAAAAGCTCTCTTGGTATCAATATTAGATATTGTATTCAATGATATGCATTTTCACTGAATGCCGCCGATACTGATGTAGTACTCACACTATATGTCCGCAATAAGCGGGATTTGGCTAAGTATCAAGCCAATTCATTTATATTAATACTACATTAAAAAAAATATACGTTACCCAAGTGTCAAGTGATGTGCACATTCTCGGGAAGTCAGCTCTCAAGAGTTTTTCTGATAATCCAAATACTTCTCCAGACATCTCCCTTTCTTTGTTTTCCCTTTTTGTGGTTCTTTTTTTTTAACACCCCTATGTGGTTTCTTAACCAAAACTTATCAGATGAGCACACCTTCCTAGTTTGGAACTTTCCAATCATTGTCGGATAGGCGTGTACATTGATAACGGGCGTGATGTCATAACACTACCCAGAATGCACTTTTGCTACTGGTGTAATGTTACCTATTCATACCTAGGTGGCACTGTTGTATAAGTCATAAGCATCATGCCCTAAAAAGTTAAATATGCAAGTCTGACTTCATCTCCACTACACACACCTGACATCTGGAAGTTTAAATCGAAGCTAACAGATTTATTTTGAAACTTCTTACCAATTAGAGACAGACTTTTAGATGCCATATGAATGTTTCTCACATTGTTAACTTATAAAACCGATAATAATATGAATTAACCTTGTTTTCTCACAGAGATACCCGTGCCTCATCTTCTACACCAATGGTTAATTGGTTGTTAGTAAAATACCACATCTTTACAGACCCTCATTAACAAAGTCCATACTGAAACAGTTTTGATCATACTCTAGGAATATATACGGTCCCCACTAGTAACTGACCCCCTCCAATACTGACCCCTGTGGTACCCTACTAGTAACTGTGACATTTCCAATACTGACCCCTGTGGTAACCCACTAGTAGCTGTGACATTTCTAATACTGACCCCTGTGGTACCCCACTAGTAACTGTGATCCCCTCCAATCCTGACCCCCGTGGTACCCTACTAGTACCTGACCCCCTCCAATACTGACCCCTGTGGTAACCCACTAGTAACTGTGACCCCCTCCAATATTGACCCCTGTGGTAACCCACTAGTAGCGGTGACCCCCTCCAATACTAACCCTAGTGGTACTCCACTAGTAGCTGTGGCCTTTCCAATACTGACCCCTGTGGTATGCCACTAGTAACTGTGATCCTTTCCAATACTGACCCCTGTGATACCCCACTAGTAGTGGTGATCCACTCCAATACTGACCCCTGTGGTAACCCACTAGTAGCAGTGACCCCCTCCAATATTGACCCCTGTGGTAACCCACTAGTAGCAGTGACCCCCTCTAATACTGACCCTAGTGGTACTCCACTAGTAGCTGTGACCCCCTCCAATACTGACCCCTGTGGTACCCCACTAGAAGCTGTGACCTTTCCAATCATGACCCCTGTGGAATCCCACTAGTAATTGCGATCCTTTCCAATACTGACCCCTGTGGTACCCCACTAGTAACTGTGACCTTTCCAATACTGACCCCTGTGGTACCCCACTAGTAACTGTGACCTTTCCAATACTGACCCCAGTGGTACCCCGCTAGTAACTGTGACCTTTTCAATACTGACCCCTATGGTACCCCACTAGTGCCCCAATCTGAGTGTGTACCAATAATACCCAGTTTCTACCACTAAGGCTACATGCACACAAATGTTGTTTCTGTGTCCATTCAGTTTTTTATGCGGATAGGATGTGGACCCATTAATTTCAATAGGTCCGCAAAAAATGCGGACAGCACACCGTGTGCTGTCCGCATCAGTATGTCCGTTCCGTAGCCCCACAAAAAAAATAGAACATGTCCTATTCTTGTCCGTTTTAGGCATTGATACAATGGATCTGCAAAAAAAAAAAGGATGGCATACAGATGTCATCCTTTTTTTTGGGGCGGATCCTCAATTTGCGGACCGCAAAACACATACGGTCGTGTGCATGTATCATAAGCCAGTTATTTACCCACATACAGCCAAGTCGAAGCATTCTCACTAGAGATGAGCAAATTTCATGTTATGAAATTCGTTCACGCTTCGTTTGGTGGTAAAAGAAGAATTGCAATATGAATTTGTTACCACGGACCATAACGCAATTTTATTACTGAATGCATAACGCAATGTCTTTAGAGGCAGGAGAGGACTCCTCTGTAGAGTTGAGCGGACACCTGGATGTTCGGGTTCAGCAGGTTCGGCCGAACTTGAAAAATAAATTCGGGTTCGGGACCTGAACTTGAGCCCGAACCCGAACCCCATTGAAGTCAATGGGAACCCGAACTTTTGAGCACTAAAATGGCTGTAAAAATGTCATGAAAAGAGCTAGAGGGCTGCAAAAGGCAGCAAAATGTGCTTAAGAGCATGGAAAATGCTCTACAAACAAATGTGGATAGGGAAATTAATTAAAAAAACATAAAATACCTTTAAAAAAAATTTAGGAATGATGTAGGAGGAAGAGGTTGAGGAGGCGGTGAATGGGTGGATGTGGCTGTGTAGGCTCACATGGCGTTCTAGGTGGAAGCGGCGGCGAAGGAGGAATAGGTAGCCAACACAGATTTGTGTTATTTTGCATTTTTACATAGGGGTATCCCCCAAAATATTGGAACATATACCGTATTTATCGGCGTATAACACGCACAGGCGTATAACACGCACCTTCATTTTAAGAGGGAAATTTCAGGAAAAAAAGGGTAGCTCAGAACTTTTTTTTATTAATATTAATACCACTTATAAGGTAAATAATGTAAAAGGATGACACTTATGGGGCTCTGTGGATGACACTTATGTCATCCACAGATCCCCATAAGTGTCATCTACAGATCCCCCATCAGATGGATAAGTGTGGAGAGAGGAGGCGGGAACACTCATGGCGGGGCCCGGTGCAGTGACTCTATTCTAATACACCGGGCCCCGCAACTGTTAAACATTCAATCTGACTCTATATCTAATTGTACGGTACTTACTGTAGTACCGGAGGTATAACATTAAGACGGCGCAGACCGGCATCTCCCTCGGTCATGCGCCGCCTGTCTCAGCTCCCTCCTGATGCGCCGCCTGCCCCAGCTCCCTCCTCATGCGCCGCCTGCCTGCTTATCTCACTTTATGAATGAACAGGCAAGCGGCGCATGACAGAGTGAGCTGGGGCAGGCGCCGCATGACAGAGGGAGCTGGGACAGGCGGCGCATGAGGAGGGAGCTGCGGCAGGCGCTGCGCCGTCTTAATGTTATACATTCGGTATGTAAAAACATGGCTTCTTAACATTATATCGGCGTATAACACGCATACATCATTTGCCCCCTATTTTCAGGGGGAAAAAGTGCGTGTTATACGCCGATAAATACGGTAATTTAAAAAAAAGGAATAAGTGCACTTGACTTGAGTACAAGAATGTATGTTTGATGGTGGTATAAATGTCTATTCTGCACAAGGTACAGACAAGTCTTTTGGGACCCAGGCCTGGTTCATTTTAATGAACGTGAGCTTGTCCACGTTGGCTGTGGACAGGCGGCTGCGTCTGTCTGTAATGGCGCCTCCTGACGTGCTAAATACACGTTCAGAGAGTACACTGGCTGCAGGGCAGGCCAGCACCTCCAAGGCATACAGGGCAAGCTCTGGCCATGTGGACAATTTGGAGACCCAGAAGTTGAATGGGGCAGAACCATCAGTCAGTACGTGTAGTCATGTGCACAGGTACTGTTCCACCATGTTGTTCAAATGCTGCCTCCTGCTAACACGCTCCATATCAGCAGTTGGGGCCGGTTGTTGCAGAGAGGTGACAAAGCTTTTCCACATGTCGGCCATGCTAACCCTGCCTTCCGAGGTGCTGGCGCTGACACAGCTGCGTTGGCGACCTCTTCCTCCTCACCTGCCTTCGCCTTGTGCTTCCACTTGTCCCCCGGCATCAGTCGGGAATGCTCTCAGGAGCGTGTCTACCAGCGTGCGCCTGTAGTCGCGCATCTTCCGATCACGCTCCAGTGAGGGAATTTAGGACGGCACATTGTCTTTGTAACTGGGATCCAGCAGGGTGGCCACCCAGTAGTCAGCACACGTTAAAATGTGGGCAACTCTGCAGTCGTTGCCCAGGCACTGCAGCATGTAGTCACTCATGTGTGCCAGGCTGCCAAAAGGAAAGGACAAGCTGTCCTCTGTGGGAGGCATATCGTCTGCGTCCTTCGTATCCCCTCAGCCACGCACCAGTGATGGCCCCGAGCTGCATTGGATACCACCCCGCTGTGAACATGCTTCATCCCCATCCTCCTCCTCCTCCTCCTCCTCATCCTCCTCCTCCTCCAGTAGTGGGCCCTGGCTGGCCAAATTTGTCTCCACTGAATAGATCTCCATGAACCTGGTAGAGATCCCTTGAAGACTCAATCTTTCTGCCCAATTTCATTGCTTGACCACGATTATAAACTTTAGGTGAAAACATTAGCGAATCGTTTCCAGCTAATACTTCCCCGTTTTCTCTGCAATGCTCAGATAGGCCTTACTTAGGGCAGAAGCAACTTTTCAACTCTTAGACTGGCCGTCGAGTCCACAGTACTGGCCCAAAACCCAGCGCAACCACCTACTATGCTAATGGGTTCTTGATGCTTAGAAGACCTTTAGAAATGCAGTGTGGCCTTTTTTTACATACAAATAGGGGTCAGTTAGCACATCCCAATGCCATGGCTGCACACACGAAGAAAAAAAGGCAATGCAACAGCACTCTTCAAATACAATTAAAGTGCAATAATGCCATAGTTATAGAAAATATTCAGGTGGTTTGTTTATCTTGTAAATTAAAGATTCTTGCCAAATATAATTTGTACAAAATTATTTGGGCCGGTCTGCCAAACATCAAGGCGATCTCTATAAGACAGGAATCTAACACTAAATACTACCTGTTATAGTACCATACTGGCCGCCATAAAGTACATGCATGCTGGGTCTATACTCCCATGCATGTTGGTACCTGCATTCCCTGGATTTAATGGAGGCCATTTTGGTACAAAAAATGTCAAAAGGCAGAGTGGAGCCAGCATGCACGTGGAACCTGCATTCCCTGAATTTTAAGGTGGACCATATGCCACTACACCAGGTAGTATTTAGTCTTAGGTTCCCATCTTATAGAGATCGCCTTGACACCGGCAGATGGGCCCAAATCATTTTGTACAAAATGTATTTGCCAAGAATCAGAAATTTACTAAATAAGCATAGCATTAGCACCAGAACAGTACCAGATTGCCCCCTGAAGCCTATTTGCCATCAACACTGGAGCCAGAGGTCCTCCTCTGCTCCAGCAGGATCATCTGGGCAGAAGGAGCCACAGCCTTAGGCAGGTAGGAAACCTGCACTATCGTATCACAGCTGCAGTATAGAGAGTGGCTGCCTTAGCTTCAGCATCAGAGGTCCTGTGATGCTATTCCTTTTTCCCCTTTCCTTTCCCAGGTTAATCAAAATTAGCTGAGCCATGTTTTATTAATGTTCAAACAATTTACCCAAGGAACAAACTCGAGCTCCTTGTGCTTCCCTCACTTGTGTCTACGGGACTCTTGTAAGGAGAGCCCTGTTGTCCGAGTCCTTTCCGATTAATGCCGCGCAGCGGGCGGTGATTAGAACAGAGTGCCGGCTGAAATAATTCAGCAGGCACCCTGTGACAATGCCGAAAGGGGTCCTGTGACCTCCCCGTATTGGTGATCGCTGCAAACCGCAGGTCAATTCAGACCTGCGGTTTGCAGCGTTTACTGGTCATTCCAGCGGCGATTGTGGAAGCCATCGGGTCCCCGTGCTGCTGTAATGGGGACCCGACGGCATGGAAGGCAGCGCGATGCCTTCCTTAGGCATCATGGCTGCCTTCCGGTGGAGAATGCAGAAGTATTGGAATGAATTGTAAAGGAGATCAGAATACAGAAGTATTGGAATGCATTGTAAAGGGGATCAGACGCCAGAAGTTGAAGTCCCAGAGTGGCACAAAAAAATAAAGTGAAAAAAAGTTAAATAAATACATTTTTCCCCAAAAAATTCAAAGTTTCAAGTAAATAAAAAAAGGGTCCTTTTCCCAAAATAATGTAAAAAAAAATATTTGTAAAAAAAATAGGGAAAAAAAGAAAAGTAGACATATTTTTTATTTTTTTAAAAATACATTTCTTTATTAATTTTCTCAGAGGGAAGACAATATACAAATGTAAAAAAAAAAGGAAGAGCATATTGTATATACATGTTACATCTCAAAATGTATCATCACAATAATATACATAATGCTAGGACACTAACATGGAGCATTGGCCTACTAGGCCAGCAAGCATGTGGAGGAGAAGAAGAAGACGTAGCATGGATACTAGTCTCCCTCCTTCCATCTAGAACAAACCCCAACCAACCCCCACCCCCACCCCCCCAGGCCAGGCCACGGTTGACGCAGGGGCGGTGGGCGACTCCCACCGTCGTTCCAGATTGTTTCATCCTATCTTATAGTACCCTATAATTCATACCTTAACCGCCGTATATACGTGAGTGATTCCGCCCGGGGATGCCTTATCAGTTCCACTCCAGCCAAGTACCCTCCCATTGTGTCTGATGCTTCTCCCCTTTACATTTAATATACTTAAATTCTTTTACTCTGTGCATTAATCTTTCCCACTCTGATCTGGTTGGGGCCTTGTCCATCACCCAGTTTTTAAGAATTAGTACCTTAGCCAATAAAAGCCCCTTCAGCCAGCGAGTCTTTTCACCTTTTGATATTTTGTGTTTGAACTCCGGAGAGAATATCCCAAGTATGGCTAATTCAATCGTTGGGGAAGGGCTATTCTCAGTCCTTGACCCCATAGCCTGAAATATACTTTGCCAAAAATTATTAATAGCCAGGCAGCTCCATAACATATGGACGTATCCGCCTTCGGGGCAGAGGAATTTCAGACAGCGAAATTCTTTTTCTTTGTTCCTGTACATTTTGGAGAGGAGTCCCGGAGTGAGATATAGCCGGTGTACGATTTTGAATTGTGTCAACCGGTATTGGCGCGAAAGGGAAGCCTTCTTGATGTTTTTATATACTTCCCGCCACTGGAGTGAGTTACCTAACCCTAAATCCGCTTCCCATTTACCAACACTTTTAAATTTAATAACTGTGCTTAAATCCTTTTGTAGTCTAGTATAGATTTGTGAAACCCTAATTTTTTTCCTGTAGAAAGTGTACCAGAAAACTAACAGTGGCGACGTGACTAACTTTTATTCCGCATATGTGCGAGTGCATGCTTAATTTGGGCATATGTATAATGGTTTAACGCCGTAATTGGTGTCTCGTGAAATATTTCCCCTATGGGTTTTAATTTACCGGCAGTACAAATATGTGACAGCATCGTGATCCCCCTCCGAGTCCAGTAATTGTTATAATTTAGGGCTAAAAATTCTTTTAAAAAAAAATTAGCCCATAACGGGGTGAACTCCAGGGCATATGCAACCTTCAAAATGGATTTTATCTTATCTTTCTGCAACATTGTACTTATAGGACAAGTATATTCACTGCGCCCTAAAAGTCCAGCCTCTACTATACTAAATATGTTCTGTATAGGACACATCTGTTGTTTAGTAAGGTAAGATAGCAATAAGCCATCCGCAGCATTAATGCACCATTGCAGTTGAGAACAGAAATAGTATTCCTGAAAATATGGAAAGCCAAGGCCACCATCAATTTTAGCTAACCAAAGATTTTGCTACTTGATACGGACCCTTTTCCTGCCCCAATCCAGTTAAAAAAGTTATCCTTGATCCAAATGGGGCAGCCAATCAGTGCGATTCTATTAATCTGCGAAAGGGGAAGTTTCTGCCAAACCCTGACCTTCTCCTTTACTTTATTTATCAAAGGGATTATGTTTAGTTTATTGTAGTCCCTTAATGAGCTACCAATCTTTATCCCTAAGTACTCCAAGTGGTCCAGTGGTGCTATTACTTTTACTTTGACATCTGTTTGTAGGGGGGCGCGATTCAGAGGAAAGAGGACAGATTTGGACCAGTTTATCTCACACCCGGCCACCCGGCCGAACTCGTCTATTGTTTGCATAACGCGTGGAACATTTCTCCATCCGTCATTTAAATAAATCAGTATATCATCCGCATATAAGCTAATCTTATCCCCCGCCCCCCTTCCTCCGAATCCCACGATTTCCTCATCGGCTCTGATCCTGCAAGCGAGGGGTTCCATGAAAATTGCAAAAAGTAATGGAGAGAGCGGGCAGTGCTGCCGAGTACCACGCTGCAGGCAGATAGCAGGGGAGATCACCCCGTTGATGTTAACTCTAGCCACTGGACCATTATATAACATTCTGACCCATTTAATAAAACTTTTCCCCAGATTTATCTTATGCATGGTCTGCATTAGAAAGGACCACTCCACCCTGTCAAAAGTCTTAGCGGCGTCCAAGAACAGGATGGAGCGATCCCCCCCCCCCTCTTTTCTGTATATTCAGGAAGGTCCTGTGTATATACGTCTGAATCTGTCGCCCGGGAATAAACCCCGTCTGGTCTGTATGTACTAGCCCCTTTATTACCTTTTTTAGTCTGTTTGCGAGTACGTTGGCGACTATATTGTAGTCTGAGTTGAGTAATGATATGGGTCAGTAGGCCTCTACTTTATTACCATCCTTTCCTTTCTTCAAGATCAATGTGATAATTGCCTCCATTATTGATGGGGGCAATTTCCCTGTAATGCAAGAATTCCAGATACGACCCCTGAATTCCAGATACGACCTCCTGCAACTCACCCAAAAGAATTGGGGAATTCAGGAGTGCCAAGTCCGCTCCGCAAGTGCAGGAATTCTGGTTTGCTGCGAAAAGTCCTCTATGAGTGCCTCGTTGTCATCTATCTCACAGCGATATAGGTTATTAAAGTATTTTAGAAATTCCCCCTCAATTTCCGCTGCTTTATCCAACTTACGGCCATCACTTGTTTGGATTTGTCTAATTTTTTGGCAGGCCCTTTGATTAGATATTATAGAAGCTAAAAGTTTACCTTGCTTTCCCGCCTCACAAAAGTGGTCATATCCTTGAAAGAACAGTTTGTTCTGTGCCTTTTTCATCAGGTAGTTTGTATACTTATCCTTGTCCTGTACAATAGATAGCCAGTGTACATTCAAGCTGAAGGGTCTAACACTGGTATGTTGTCCCCCTATCTTAACGGCTAGTAAAATCGGTGAGTGATCTGAAATTCCGTGGATCTCATATTTCATTTTCAGAATTAGGGCGATCATCTCACTGTTTGCTAGGGCAATATCAATTCTGGACATGGCATTGTATGTCTTGCTAAAGCATGAAAAAGCCTGTCTATTGCCTTACAACGCCCACCAGATATCCATTAGCCCTGTTTCTTCACAGAACCCT
The DNA here is from genome assembly GCF_014858855.1 of Bufo gargarizans. NCBI lineage: Eukaryota > Metazoa > Chordata > Amphibia > Anura > Bufonidae > Bufo > Bufo gargarizans. The sequence continues at coordinate 110,204,790 of NC_058081.1, read as the reverse complement.
CAGAATAATTTGTGTTTTCCCTGGTTGTATTTTGCAACATTAGATATTCTGTCCAGTTCGGGGTCTAGCACACAGTTAAAATCCCGGATACTAAAACCGGACCCCGCTCTCTGCTATATACGAATGTGGCCAGTTGCTTCAGGACTGTCATGGCGAATGGGGGGGGATGTACAAAAAGGCCAAAATACAATTTCGGCCATTCCATCAGCCATAGAGAAAGATGAATCTCCCGTCTTTGTCAATCCAATGTTCCAAGGGAACATAGTCGACATTTTTGTGAACATATACACTGACCTCACGGGAGTATGATGAAAAGCTGGAGTGGAACTGATACCCCGCCCATTTCTTTGTTAGATATTTGGGGATCTTTGGTGATGCATGTGTTTCCAGCAATGCTATTATTGCGGGAAGATGTCGAGAGATCAAGTCAAAGACTATAATCCGTTTTGTTCTGTCCCCGAGCCCTCGTACATTCCATGTTAGAACTTTATCATTCATTGCTCGACACCCAACCCATCCCACCCCCCACCGCACCCCCCCTCCCCGAACCTCACCCCCCATTGCCCAAACTGGTTCACTGGTGAGAATCACCCTGTCAACCTCTTATATTACGCCCCACCCGCTAATAGGCCATCCACCCCCTACCTCCACCACCCAACCGCCGTCCCCCCGACCTGATTCAAAATCCTATTTCTGTTTCTCCACGGAGTCCAACCATTCAAGAGCGTCTACAGCTTTAACGAAAAACAAGACAGTATCCCTATATACCACTCTTAGTTTAGCAGGCTACATCATAGAATATTTAATGTTGGCCTCCTGCAGTCTTTTCTTTATATCATAGTACTCCCTACGCTTGTTTTGAGTGTCTTTAGAGAAGTCGGTTATATCTGTATCATATTCCCATTATATTCAATCTCCTGCAGTTCCCTCTTGCGCCGGAGCACCCAATCTCTATCGCTTGAACATAATATTTTAATCGAAAAGGGGCGAGGAGGACTGCCGGCTGGAGGCTTTTTGAAAGGGATTCTGTGGGCTCGCTCCACGCAAAACATGGCTGAGTCCCATCTAGATCCCAATACCTGTGTTAGCCATTTTTGTAAAAATCCAGTAGGGCTGTCCCCCTCCACTCCTTCGGGGAAACCCACCATTCTCAGGTTGTTCCTGCGCGCTCTGTCCTCCAAGTCTGTCAGCTTCATATTGACCCGCTTATTTTCCTTATCTAAGTCGTCTATCGTCTTGCCCATATGTCTCTGTTCTGTTTTTACCTCCACCAATCCAGTTTCAACATGTTTAATATTCGTCCTGATTTTGTTCATATCATCTCTGATTAAGGTGATATCCGTCTGTAACGTCTTCACAGTAGTGGCAATGATTGTCACTGATTGGTTAGTGGTCTGGACTACCCCCAATATGGCCAACAACTTACTATCTATGGTATCTAACCGGTCTATGTCGAGTTCCCTCAACTTGGGACTTGGCTGCTCCGCCTGCAGCGGCGGGTCCACTACACCCTCTGCTGACTCTATAGTTTTTTTTTCCCCCTCTGGGCTTTGATATTGGTGATTTCAGATATTTTTCCATTCTGGCTTGTGGGCTGCTTCCAACCCCAGCTTTGGGTGATCCAGTGCCCACAGATTTCCTGCTATATTTTGGCGGCATATTGTTAGCTACTCTCTTATCCTAACATCTGATGATGTCTCAAAATCCCAAGATTAGTGGGGGCCACAAGATATCCCCAGAATATACTACCTCTCAATTAGTGATTCTGTTCGGCGCAGCCAAAGATTTTCAAGAAGAAACAAAAAAAAAAAGAGAGAGAGGAAAGGAAAGGAAAAAAAAGACAGCTTCTACATATATAATCACCAGAAAATTGCCCTAAATGTCTGACAATGCGCATCAACGCATACACACCCACCATACATCAAATTCTGCAATCAGCAGTACCCCCCCCCCCAAACCCGCAGTTCTACGGACACATAAAACCTACGGACCACCGTCCCACCACCCCCATTCATGCGCCCAATACTGCAAAGCAATATGTTGAAAATAAGACAATATATGGGGGGAGGTATTCTTATATATAGATTTCGACAATATATGGGAGCAGGTATTCACACATGTATCCAACTGAGGCGATTCATGCCTGAGTTTGTATGTATTCCAACAAATTCCAGTAGGTTAGTATGTTAATTGGGTTATATATGTCCGCTGCGTAGCATACGGTGCCCACAGATAGCCACTTCTGCGCACGTTCCAATTATGTGTTTGTAATAGTGGATTAGTTTCTGCACTCAGTCCAGGAGGTCAGTATGTATATGAAGGACAGGCGAGGGAATAGGGGAGACCCCCACAGCGCAGCACCTCGCGCACAGTTGGACCGGGGCCCCAAACATTAATACTGCAGCAAATAATCCGTCCAACAGTATTACAGGTATTGTTGTGTCGCCATATCTGACGAGATGCGAAATACACAATGTTTCCGGGTTAGCTGATATGTTATCTATGGCCCGCAAAGGACCATGCGACCTATTCCAATATGCTGACCCACATAAGGTAAGGTTATGTAGCTATAAGTTAGTGAGTTATGCGTGTTAATAGCACCTGTAGGCTAGCACACTCTCACCAATCTTCAGCCTACCGGCCAGAAACAGACAGCATCGATCTGCAGGCAATGCGGCCCCAACGTGTCCACGTTTGTCGTACAGCGACTTCACCCGGTACGATGATACAGGAGCGCAACATCCACCTGAGAGGTCGAAGTTTTTTTGGTGACCGCAAAGACCTATGCGGTCCCGGTTCCCCAACGATGGGACCCGTGCACTTCATCTTCCGACACAGCTCACTCAGTCCTGCTGCTACAGCACTGCTCGGTCTCCTCGTAGCGCTCTCCTAGGCCCCCGTCAATAGCCGCGCGACTGTCGGTCCCACGGCATATCGTATTCATGGTTTATTCGTGGTTTACAGGCCAGCCGGACGCTGAGGGTGAGGGACGTGGTGGTCGAGTAAGGGGGTAGACATATTAATGTATTGCCGCATCCGTATCGACCGGCTCTATAAACATATCACATGACCTAACCCCTCAGATGAACACCGTCAAAAAAGTTAAATAAAAACTGTGCTAAATAAAAAAAAATTTAATTGCCTTACATCACTAAAAGTGTGACACCAAGCGATCAAAAAGGCATAAGCCCCCCAAAATAGTGCCAATCTAACCGCCACCTCATCCCGCAAAAAATGAGCCCCCACCTAAGACAATCTCCTCAAAAATAAAAAAAGTTATGGCTCTCAGACTAAAACATGATTTTTTTGGTTTCAAAAATGCTTTTTTATGTTAAACGTAAATAAAATTAAGAAAACAAGATATATTAGGTATCGCCGCATCTGTAATAACCATCTCTATAAAAATATCACATGACCTAACCCCTCAGGTGAACACTGTTAAAGGCGTATGCACCCTAAATTGTACCAATCTAACCGTCATCTCATCCTGCAAATAATGAGCCCCTACCTAAGACAATCACCCAAAAAAAAATAAAAAAATCATGGCTCTCAGACTATGGAGACACTAAAATGATTTTTTTTGTTTCAAAAATGATATAATTATATTATGTATCCCTGCGTCAGCAGGAACCTGCTATATAAAAATAGCACATGATCTAACCTGTTAGATGAACGTTGTAAATAAAATAAAATAAACAAACAGTGCCAAAACAGCTATTTTTTGGCAAATTTTCCATTTTAAACCATTCCAGTAACAAAGCAAGGGTTAACAGCCAAACAAAACTCAATATTTATTGCCCTAATTCTGTAGTTTACAGAAACACCCCCTATGTAGCCTGAAACTGCTGTACGGGCACACGGCAGGGCGCAGAAGGAAAGGAACGCCATATGGTTTTTGAAAGGCAGTTTTTGCTGGACAGTTTTTCTGACACCATGTCCCATTTGAAGCCCCCCCTGATGCACCCCTAGAGTAGAAACTCCCAAAAAGTTACCCTATTTAAGAAACTACACCCCTCAACGTACTGTATTCAAAACTGATTTTATAAACTTTGTTAACCCTTTAGGTGTTCCACAAGAGTTAATGGCAAATAGAGATGAACGTTCAGAATTTCAATATTTTGTTACTTTGCCTCACAAAAAGTGTAATATAGAGCAACAAAAAATCATATGTACCCTAAAATAGTACCAACAAAACTGGCACCTTTCCAAAATGGGGTCACTTTTTGGAGTTTCTACTCTAGGGGTGCATCAGGGGGGCTTCAAATGGGACATGGTGTCAGAAAACCAGTCCAGCAAAATCTGCCTTCCAAAAACCATATGGCGTTAATTTCCTTCTGCACCCTGCCGTGTGCCCGTACAGCAGTTTATAACCACGTATGGGGTGTTTCTGTAAACTAGAGAATCAGGGCAATAAATATTAAGTTTTGTTTGGCTGTTAAAAAAATTATGAAATTGTAAATTCTGACAAAAAAGGGAAATTCTGAAATTTCATCTCCATTTTCCATTAATTCTTGTGGAACAGCTAAAGGGTTAACAACGTTTGTAAAATCAATTTTTAATACCTTAATGGGTGAAGTTTCTAAAAAGGGGTCATTTTTGGGTGGTTTCTATTATGTAAGCCTCACAAATTGACTTCAGACCTGAACTGCTCCTTAAAAAGTGGGTTTTGGAAATTCCCAGAAAATGTTTAAAATTTGCTTCTAAACTTCTAAGCCTGCTAACGTCCCCAATAAATAAAATGTAATTTACAAAATGATCCAAACATGAAGTAGACATATGAGGAATGTAAAGTAATAACTATTTTTGAAGGTATTATCTATTATAAAAATTGAGAAATTGAAAATTGATACTACAGATTTTAGCGTGCTCACATTTTATTATACATAAATATATCTGTTTATCCCTAATTGAGTAATTGAGGTGAAATTGCAGCCTAATACTACAGATTTTTGGGTGCTCATGTTCTGATATATAAGTACATCTATTCATTCTTGTTTCAGGGGTAAAATTGTGGCCTGACACTACTGCTCTTTTAAAGTAACACAGTTACAGTACAGAATGTCCAACAGACAGGTGACAGGCCCTTCTAAGGGAACGGGCAGTGGCCAAAATGTTTCTGGAGCCGGCAGAAGTAGCAGCCGAAGAACAGTTGGTGGTAGCAGCAGTCGCAGCGACAGACCAGAGCTGTCAGTGTCATCCAGTGGTTGTGTTTTCACCAGCAACCCAGCTTTCCTTGAATGGTTGACTCGGTCTTCAACATCATCTCAAGTGACATCAGACACCACCAGCCAGGAGTCGTTGGGTTCCACTGACACCACGCTTAGTTGGCACGGCCCGGGAACAAGCTCTGTGCCCCCACCTATCCTGAACCTGCCTCTTTAATTTTCTGTTCCTTCTGCTTGGGTAGTATTATTTGCTGTCGGCTTGGCTCTGCTTTTTAGCAAGGACGGGCTTCTAGAGGAGAGATAGCAGCTACTGCTCAGCCAAGATGTGGAGGAGAGATCCTACTGCTTCCTCTGGTAGGCAGGCAAGTAGTGATGATGAGAGTTGTGTGGGAAGCTGGTGTTGTGAGCGGTCAGGCACGTGGACCTAAGACTGGTGCGGGCGATATCAGTGACATGCAGACAGTAGTGGATGATGATGTAGCTAATCCTGGTGGGAGCCGGGTGAAGAGAGTGCTTCATCATCATCATCATCAGGGGATGGGGGTGGCTGCTTGTGTGCGAGGCAGCGGCTGAGGCAGCAGGGTGGTAGCGTGGCTGTGAATCAGCAGGGTGGCAGCAGTGTGAGATCTGGAGAAAAACATGCCCAGTGTAGACCGCCTGCTACTCAGACCCCTACCTGTCCGGAAATAACTAGCGGTGCACTGGTTCACAGAGGCAGCAGTAGCAGGCAGGCAGCACGGAGTGGTAAGAGGAGAATGCCATACACGGCGGTGTAGGAATTTTTCATCAAGCTGCCGGAGAACGTCAGCATGGCCATTTGTAGAATCTGTGGGCAGAAGGATCTGCTGGCAGAAGGTGAAGCGTGGCCAAGATGTTGGCACGGACCTGTGTCAACACATGCAGCTTCACCATAAAGTGGCACTAATGTAGCGGTCCAGCCTGATGCAGCAACAGCTGCTTCACCCAGTGGCCTGCACCCCTTCTCCAGCAGCCAAGGCACTACCACTTACGCAGAAGGGAGCTATGTTTCCTTCCCATCATCTACTGGTCCTGATGCTCCTGCTCCTCCTCCTTCTCTTCATCACTCGTTTCGTCAGCAATCGATCACCGAGACAATTGCTAAAAAGACAACAGTATACATGCACTCATCCAACGGTGCAGAAGCTGAACATGCTTCTGGCCAAATTGCTGGTACTACAGTCCATCCTTTTCCATGTGGTGGACCCTGCACCGTTCTTAGAACTGATGGCTTGTGTCAAGCAAAGGTGGAGAGTCCTAAGTCGTCATTACTTCTCCAAAAAGGCTGTACCAGCCCTGCACACGTATGTTGAGCAGAAGATGGGATAGTCCTTGAGCCTGTCGGTATCTGCTAAAGTTCACGGCAGCGCCGACATGTGGAGCTATCCTTTATGGCCCACTGGGTAAATGTGGGTCCTGCCCATCCACACCAGCAACCTGGCCAGGTTATGGCACTGCTGCCAACACATTTTCAAGCTGTGAGTCCTGTGCCAATGTCCTGCTCTACCTAAGCATCCTCCACCATGTCCTCAGCCTCCACTGCAGGCACAATTCGGAGTGCTACTTCAGCATACCACCTATAGCACGGGGGGGTGTCACGCTGTCCTGCACCTGGTTTTCCTGGGCGAACGATTCACACTGGGGAGGAATTGCCCGCGTCCTACAAGAGAAAATCAAATCCTTTCTTTCTGTTCTCCAACTGAAAATCGGAACTATGGTGACCGACAACGGGAAGAATATTGTATCGGCACTGCGTTAAAGAGGGCTAAACCATGCGTGCACATCTTTAATCTGGTTGTAAAGTGCAACGTGACGCCCCCCCGGGCCGATTGAGTCCCAGGTTTTTAGGAATGCCGAGTGGTAATTCGGCCTTATCAGTTTTGTGCGTGTCACGGTGCTCCTACCTGGATACCGTCGGTCCCCAGGGTTACGCTCTGCAGCAGTAAAGGGGAGAGTGAAAGTTGGTGGAGTAAGAGTCCAGACAGGTAAACGTTCAACAGATTTCCTTGAATGAACTTGCATCCACACAAAACTCTGTCTTTCTCTTGGCTCCAGCAGGTTTTGAGGTAAACTAGCAGGCAAACTTGGATACCTTGCTTTATCTTTCTCTGTTCTGCTGTGTGCAGTTTCTTGTACCTGATGAAGGGGAGTGATTCCCCGAAACGCGTTGCCTTGCTGCAATAAAATACTTGATTCCTGATCCTGGTGACCTGTGGTTGGTCTTTGCGCCGTGGGATGTTTATCTCTGCAAATGTGCACCTTCTTGGGGATTCCAGGGATCTCCGATAAGAAGACTACCTTTCCTATGGCTGCAGACCACCACCCTCCAGGTTTTCAGGACCCTTCTGATAAGCGTTCATTAGAGTTGTGCCTATAACTAGCACAACCCAACAAGGTGAGCCTTGCAATTTATTTCATATTATCCTGTCTATCCAGAATTACCCTATGGTGCGCACATCTGTTTAATTACAGCACAAATTAAGCCTGTCTACTGAGACTCTGGCTTCGGTCTGGTAGCTAGACTTTCTCAAAGTACTGGTAACTTTGAGCGGGGTGCCTTTGGCTGTTGACCCCCTCGTTATACTCTGTCTTTAAAATGTAAGGAGTCAGGGTGCTTTGCAAGCTGCTTCTCCTGGAACACTCCTGCTGCAAGAGAGGGGAGATCCCCTTACTGCGACATGTCTGCTCTCCTTCCAATTCTCAACTTCACTCTCGACTGACTATAGCTTCCCACAACCTCACCCTTGGTAGGAAGAGACTAGCCCACTTCTGCCCAAAAAGGGAGAATGGAATCTCCCCCTAGATCTCTCACTGCCAGATACACTGCTGCCTGCTGGACAACCAGGCACAGTAAATGTACTACAATACATAGGTTACATAGCCATGTTATTAAAGCACAATATAAAAAAACCTGGAATAAATACACAGATGATCGTATTGGTTAGCCATTAGAGACAGTAACAGTAGCAAGGTGTAGGAATGGTAGTGCCCACTCTGGGGTACTACAAACGCAGTTCCTAAAGTCTTCCACCCAACTACAAGACATTTTAAAAAAGTGTCAGGAAACTGTGCATACAATTCAGCCCCTCTTACACTGAAAACACGTCCTCCTTGAGCTGCAAAGGCAGAATAGCATTCTGCAACATCGCTGATTTGCCGTGTTTCCGCCTGTTGGAACTCCATTCTCCCCATGTTGGACCGACTGAAGAGGAAGGCTGTAAACAATTTCTTGATGTTGCAGGTGGACAGGAGCACTCCCCTGTGTAACTTCGAAGTTAGCCAGTGGCAGCTCATGTGTGACATCTGCTGTTTCCTGAGGCCCTTTGCGGAGGCCACTTTATTTCTCAGCCGCCAGGACTACGAGATGAATGACATCATTCTATTCCTTCATGTCCTGGAGCAGATGCTGATAAATCTGGCTGACCAGGGGACAGGAGACGTGGCGTCTACATCTCAAGGCATCCTGAGCCCTGTTGGTGCTGAACTGGCTGAGGAGGACATTCACGCACAAGCAATGTATACAGAAATTGGTGTTTTTTCTGCACAAGTGACACGATAGGAACAGGAGGAGCATTAGGAGCTGGATGATGATGAGGAAGACCAGGCAGATGACCTCGAGACACTGTGGCAGTATGCAGTGGAGATGGAGGCAGGGAGTCCCTCCAAGCACCTTGCACAATTGGCCAGATGCATGCTTTTAGGGATGACTTAAAGGCTCAAAAAATGGGGGCCTTTTTTTCACCCGCTGAGAGGGAGGATAAATTCAACTACTATTGAGACATCCTATGTAAGTCAGTTGGCTGCTGCCTATGTGCGCCATTGCCCATCCTCGTGCAGGTCTGACTGAGGGGGGGGGGGGGGTCTGCGCTCATGCTTCACTGCAATGAATGCTGCAGGGGGGGGGGGGGATCAGGAGCAGCACCAGCTCCATCAGCAGCAAAAGTCTGGAGTCTCTAATGAGTACTTTTCTTCACCCACCTACTGAAGAAACCAGCCACAAACAGCAGCAGCAAGACATGGAGCAGAACCTGACTGTACCCTGCCACCCCACATCCAAGATCCCATGCCCCATCACTGACCCCATAGCTGCTGCCTGCATGGTATATTAATTCTTTGTTAGCATTACAGATTTGAAACGTGTAGCTGTTGTGGAGCTACAAGTCCCAGGATAGGCTGACAGTCTGCATTTTCCATGGCATGCTGGGAGTTGTAGTAACACATCAGCTGGAGAACAGCAGGTTACACATCCCTGGTTCGGGTGTCAGTGACACAAAATAACGAATCGGGAGAAAATTGTATCAATGTCAAGAGTAATAGATACAATGATAATATATGAAGCAGGGATGGCGCCACCTCAGGGGGCTATACCACTAATATCCCGCTGCTGGGGAATAACTCCCATCATGTATGGGGAAAACCCACTTATGGGACGCTATGGTTATGCGCCTATAGGCCCCAGTGTATTGCATCTGTGGAAAAATGAATAAAGTTTATTGGGGGGAAAAAGACAAACATAAAAAAGTTTTCGGAGAAATAGCAGCAGGTCCAGAAACAAGCCTCTGTTATACAGTAGAATTATCTATAATGTTCTGTCTATATACCGCCTAGATATACATTATATATATACTGTCTTCCATAGTACTGGGCGAAAGTGGTACATTTACATACATTCAATATAGATTACACCTGATTGGCTGCCTCCTCCAGCCACTTTATGATGTCACGGAATACTGTGCTGTTGACTCCTCTCTACACATTCTGATTGAATGACTCCTCCGGCTCCTCCCCGCAAATTCTGTTTGGCTACCCCCTCCGGCCTCTTTATGATGTTATGGAATGTTGTGCTGTTGGCTCCTCCCCTGCACATTATGACATCACAACATTATATAAGGGGCTGCAGAGCTGACACTTCCCTGAGGGTTGTAGTTGGTGCTGGAGGTAAGTCTGCTGTGTCCTCAGCTCCTGTTGTGTCTGTCATCTTCTTCAATCATGTCTCCTCCTGTTCAGTAATGGCCGCCTCTTTCCTTTTCCTCTTCTGCAGCTTTTGTTGGTGAATTGCGTAGAATCAGGTAAGTCCATCTTTGGATGTACAATATGTCTGATTACTCTCAGCACCTGAGTATAACCGCATGTAGAAGCTTTACAGATGGACCCAGTAGAAGGGATGCGGGTGACAGTGGTGTACCTACCGCAGAGGGAGACTTGGTGACTGCTATGGGACAAGGGCTGCTATATGCATTTGTTTTTTCTGCTTCCTGTTGTGTTTTTTCCTGCAGTGGTCACTAGGGGGAGCTCACTGTATTCAGCTTACATGCTGTTTAAATGTAGTTTTATAAATCCCTATGCACTGAGCTCCCCCTAGTGGTGGCTGCCAGCTGCTTTGTTAGGAAAATAGGAGATTTGGAAGGGACACTCTGTGTTTTGCTATGTGGATCAGGAATATAACTGCTGGGTTTGCAGACATTTCAGTTGCTAGGTGGTCAAACAACTGAAGGCCCATTTCCAGTGAGATACAGGTCCTTCTAAAAAAATTAGCATATTGTGATAAAGTTCATTATTTTCTGTAATGTACTGATAAACATTAGACTTTCATATATTTTAGATTCATTACACACAACTGAAGTAGTTCAAGCCTTTTATTGTTTTAATATTGATGATTTTGGCATACAGCTCATGAAAACCCAAATTTCCTATCTAAAAAAATTTGCATATTTCATCCGACCAATAAAAGAAAAGTGTTTTTAATACAAAAAAAGTCAACCTTCAAATAATGATGTTCAGTTATGCACTCAATACTTGGTCGGGAATCCTTTTGCAGAAATGACTGCTTCAATGCGGTGTGGCCTGTGGCACTGCTGAGGTGTTATGGAGGCCCAGGATGCTTCGATGGCGGCCTTAAGCTCATCCAGAGTGTTGGGTCTTGTGTCTCTCAACTTTCTCTTCCCAATATCCCACAGATTCTCTATGGGGTTCAGGTCAGGAGAGTTGGCTGGCCAATTGAGCACAGTAATACCATGGTCAGTAAACCATTTACCAGTGGTTTTGGCACTGTGAGCAGGTGCCAGGTCGCGCTGAAAAATGAAATCTTCATCTCCATAAAGCTTTTCAGCAGATGGAAGCATGAAGTGCTCCAAAATCTCCTGATAGCTAGCTGCATTGACCCTGCCCTTGATAAAACACAGTGGACCAACACCAGCAGCTGACATGGCACCCCAGACCATCACTGACTGTGGGTACTTGACACTGGACTTCAGGCATTTTGGCATTTCCCTCTCCCCAGTCTTCCTCCAGACTCTGGCACCTTGATTTCCGAATGACATGCAAAATTTGCTTTCATCCGAAAAAAGCACTTTGGACCACTGAGCAACAGTCCAGTGCAGCTTCTCTGTACCCCAGGTCAGGCGCTTCTGCCGCTGTTTCTGGTTCAAAAGTGGTTTGACCTGGGTAATGCGGCACCTGTAGCCCATTTCCTGCACACGCCTGTACACGGTGGCTCTGGATGTTTCTACTCCAGACTCAGTCCACTGCTTCCGCAGGTCCCCCAAGGTCTGGAATCGGTCCTTCTCCACAATCTTCCTCAGGGTCCGGTCACCTCTTCTCGTTGTGCAGCGTTTTCTGCCACACTTTTTCCTTCCCACAGACTTCCCACTGAGGTGCCTTGATACAGCACTCTGGGAACAGCCTATTCGTTCAGAAATTTCTTTCTGTGTCTTACCCTCTTGCTTGAGGGTGTCAATGATGGCCTTCTGGACAGCAGTCAGGGTGGCAGTCTTACCCATGATTGCGGTTTTGAGTAATAAACCAGGCTGGGAGTTTTTAAAAGCCTCAGGAATCTTTTGCAGGTGTTTAGAGTTAATTAGTTGATTCAGATGATTAGGTTAATAGCTCGTTTAGAGAACCTTTTCATGATATGCTAATTTTTTTAGATAGGAATTTTGGGTTTTCATGAGCTGTATGCCAAAATCATCAATATTAAAACAATAAAAGGCTTGAACTACTTCAGTTAGTGTGTAATGAATCTAAAATATATGAAAGTCTAATGTTTATCAGTACATTACAGAAAATAATGAACTTTATCACAATATGCTAATTTTTTTAGAAGGACCTGTATAAGGTGCAGTTAATGGTGACTATAGAGGATGGAAGGGGGTGTGGAAAATAGAATGTGGCCCCGTCCTCAGTGTTATTATACAGCCCCATGGTCATCTCTGCTGTGTACATCATTCCTGTGCCTGAACTTCATTATTTTTTCACCTATACAGAGTCTCTGTACTGTGGTATCACTGTGTTTATTATCTCTATATTACCCCAGTACTTTAGGGGTATCGGTAGGAGTAAGTGGGTCCTTAGGGTTTTGAGTGCTGGGGAGTTCCTCAGTCGCTGCTATAGTTTAGGGTTTTGATGACCAGATGAGGGATAAAATGCAAGGACCAATAACTGAAGACTAAAGGTTTGAGGTTAGGTCTTGAAGTTTAGATAATACATAAATATTGATAGAAATGTTTCGTTATAAGCTTAGGTCCTGAGGTATGGGTTCAAGTTGAGGATAGATCTGGTAAATGGGGCTTGTCCATTACTCATTTCCACATGACTAGTCATCATTCTTATATCAATAGAGCATGTCCTGGACTCTCACTGTCTTATCTACTTTTAGGTTGGGGGAAGTCAAGGAGGAGGAAAAGGAGGAGGAGAAGATTAAGATTGAAGAGAAGGAGATGGAGGAGATTAAGATTGAGGAGAAGGAAATGGAGAAGATTAACATCGATGAGGAGGTAGAGTATGGTAACATCAAGAAGGAGCATGAGAAGATTAACATCTTGGAGGATATAACCATGGAGGATGAGATAGAGGAGAATAACATCGAGGAGTTGCAGGAGATTAACACTGAGGAGGAGTTAGAGCAGATAAACATCAGTGAGGTCGTGGAGGAGATTAAGATTAAGGAGGTGGAGGAGATTAAGATCATAGAGGCAGAGGAAGTTAAGATCGAGGAGGTGGAGGTGATTAAGATCAAGGAAGTGGAGATTAAGATCAAGGAGGTGGAGGAGATAAAAAATATGAAGAATAAGATCGAGGAGGTAGAGAAGGTTATGATCAGGGAGGAGATTAAGACTGAGGAGGCGATAAACATCAAAAATCAGGGTAAAGTGGAGGACAATACAATCAAAGAGGTAGTGGAGAAGAACATCAAGGAAGAAGAAGTACTGAAAGTGATGGTGAAAGTCATCATTACTGAGGAGCAGAATGAAGGTGCGGTGGTGGAAGAGGAAGAGTCAGAAGAAGAAAGTGAGGAGGAAAAATATCAGGCTCTCATGTAAGTACATCAATGCAAAGTTCTGTATATTGATTTAGGACAGTGATTGAATTGATTAATCAAGAATATGGCAAAGAACCTGTGGAGCAGTTCTCCATAGCAGATAATCAGGTCATATTTTACATTTTCCAACTGGCTTTCAGAGCTACAATCTGATGGGTCACACTGGAAAACTGCACCACCTTCACTTTGCAGTAGTTTGATAAATCCTCCACACTGTGTAGAAGAATTACTGATCTACAACATGCAACATTTATTGTCCTGAACATCACCCATCATTCTACCTATAGGTAAAGCACCCCAAGATCAAGAGGTCATATATAATCTATAATGTTTCTATCTCTAGATCTGAATATTAATAGATCAAAGTATTCTTTATCCACAGCTCCACCTTCATATATGAGACGTCCATAGTGGAAAGGACACAGTTTAAATCTTCATGCGTTGCAGAGTGCACAGAAAACACACTTCAGGCAACCACAAAACATTTCAAACATTCATCAGGCCTCATACATAAAAATGCAGGAAAATAAACACAGAGATCTGATTGGCTGTTACTATGGAAATATCAAATGATGTCATATTGTATCATGTCTATGAATGAGACTATTCCTAACCTGTAAATATATTCTCGTTGTATTTGCCTACTAGGTGGTGGTGGACGGTGGAGGACTCCGAGCGGCCAGTAAGGTGATTATATCATAGAATAATAGGGCGATATAGGCGTCTGCCTTACAAGATGATCCAGGAGTTGTCCCCCACCATTTGTGACATATTTGTTTTAAAATTGTTTTTATTGTTTTCCAACACGAAATAAAGCAACAACATAAAGGTCATCACTATCTCAAATCCCTGAAAGTATACACATATCCTGAGCATACATCCTAAACGAATAATCGTATAGTTGCACATATCAAATAATCACAAGCACATTGTTTTCCAAATGACATCCTCTAAGAAAAACATCTCTGTTCATCATAATCTATCAGGTACATGCATATCCACTATAAATTTTAATGCACTGACCTTAAATATAAACCAAAAAGAAACAAAGACAAGGACAATGGGAAAAAAAAGGGAGGGGGGGGAGAAAGTAGCTTTGTAAAACACGGAATTCCATCAAGGCAGGCGCAAAGTGCAATGTCTAGTGCTAACTCCCACCAGGAGTAATCAGTGTGAGTGTTTACAACCGAAGGAGACCCGTTCAAAGGAAACCAGCTCAGAAGGAGGAGTCCCACCATCGCAAAAATATTCCTCTCGCAGTAAAAACTCAAATCCCAGAAAAATTCCTAAATGTTTTCCATGGATTCCAGATATTTTCAAACTGCATAGGGGTGCGAGCATCCCAGTGCGCGATTTGTTCTAGACGGTATAATTGATCGCATTTGAGGATCCAATTTTGAATAGTTGGCGGGTTTGGTTGTTTCCATGCTATTGCCAACATAAGTCTAGCTGCTGCTAATAATGTGTTACATAACAGGCGTCTATGTTTGGGGCACTTGATTTCACCCAGAACTCCTAAAAGGCAAACTTTCGGGGATATAGGCACTTCCAGGCTACAAATGTCAGATATAAGTTTGCAGATCTCTTGCCAGTAAGAGGTTATCTTGTCACACTCCCACCAGATATGTGTATGTGTGCCTATCTCTAGGCTACACCTCCAGCACACAGGGCTACATTCAGGAAACATGCGATGAAGTCTTTGAGGTGTGTAATACCATCTTGTTAGAACTTTATAGCTGTTCTCTTGCAGCTTGACGCACCTGGACACCCCAAGAAACGCTCTGAGTGCATGTTTTACTTCTAAGGGGGATAATTGAATCTTCAGCTCTGCTGACCATTGCTGAATAAATATAGGGGTTTCTGACCCTTGAATTGAAAGTAGTAACTCATATAGTTGTGAGATTTTCCCTTTTGGTTCCTTTATTTGTAAAGCTAATTTTTCAAATGGCGTGTGAGTTGTCACTATCGGAAGTAATGTTAAGTGCTTTTTAATCTGTTGGAGTAAATAGGCCAGATGAAAAGTGGAAAGGTTAGTCAGCGCCGGAAGAGAACGCAAATCTTCGTATGTAAGAACATCCTCATCTATACCTAGGTTTAAAATAGGTGTTGTAATAGATTTTGCCCTAATAGGTAGGGTGTCATTTGTGACATATTTGTGAATATTTATAGAAAGGACAATTCTCCTGTGTCCTCTATAGTAAGCTAGAAGGAAAGCTTCTGAATTTGATATCAGTCTATTGATCTGAGAGACTCGCTATATAGACGACATTCTCATCATAAAACATTCCAGATGCAAGGGGTTAATTATGTTGTGATGTTATGTATATTAATTATTACTAGTAAATGTGATAATGACCACTGGGGGCACCAGTCTTGCCACATCTTAGATTTGGGGTGTAAATTGAGCAGTTCCAGTACCCAGAGCTGTTTTCTCTTATAGGATACGAACAGTGAAGAAATTAGAGCCACCCTTTAAGATGGACACTATGTAAGTGTATAAACCAGGCAGTGAGGAACTAGCAATGCTGGAGCCTGGCAGCGCGTGGAGGGGAGCACAAACTTTTTGTACCTTAAAACCAGACCATAGAGCCTCACACTGAGGATTATTGAGGTTTATTCCATTCTCTAAGAAGAAAAAAATATCCCAACTAAACTCCTCCCTTAATAAAAGTCCTGATATAATGTACGTTCTATGTCTAATAGCAAGGAGGAAATAGAACTGGAGGAAGAAGAGGAGGAGAAGAAGGTGGCGGAGGAGGAAAAGGCAGGAGAGCAGAAAGTGAAAGAGGAAAAGGCTAGAGAGGAAATGGAAAAGGTGGGAGCGGAGGAAGTAGAGGAGAAAGAGACTGTAGAGGATGAACAAGCTGAGAACACAGCAAGGTGAGTACAGACTCTATATATAATGAGTTGATAATATTTCCAGATATAGGTAAATGTAATTATGTAATCGGAGACCATACATTGTTGTCAGAGCTGATCCTGTCATCACATGGAGATGAGCTTATCTACCTTAATCTTTCCTTTAGGACAAGACGCGGTTGGTGGACACAAAATTGCCTTAGAAGGCAAAACAAGAGCAGCAGGTAAGTGATAATTTACCTTCAGTCTACCTGTAACTGCGACTTGAAGGAGCTCACTGCATAGGGGTTTACAAAGTGAACTCTATGATACATCAGCATGCAATGAGCTCCCCCTATTGGTCACAGAAATAATTGATTTAATGCATTAAATGTTCATGAACTAGGGAGGGGGGCAAGATTGTTTTTTGGGGCACTAGGACCCCACTGTGTTTGCCGATGCAGGGATTTTTAAAAAAAATCTATTCTTACTTTTCCAAGCAGCATCAGAAAGAGCAGCAGGAACAGACTAACAAGGTAAGTACACAAATTTACATGACCCCCGTACTACTTCTATGAGGGCAAATGCAGAAAATATTTGAAGTTCCCCCCGTCAGCATCCTCTCTATCATCCCGAGCAGAGAGGCATCACAGAGGGCCACTCTCACTATAGAGGACATTTCCTACCCTATGGTGATCACTTGACTTTCCCAGAAGAGTTCCCTAAATGTTTCCTCCAGTGATACCAGCAGATTGTGGGGGGAACCAGCAGCAGGACTCACCGTAATCAGCTCTTATCTCTAGGACCTATTACCCCTCTCTTCATCAGTCCCCACTGTTACCAATTGACCTGTCCACTCTCATGACCCCTCTCCGGTCTTATCTCCTGCAGATGCCTCAGATTCTTCTGCTGCTGCAGTTATGATGAAACCGTCAAATAAGCGGAATATGAGATGTCTGGTCCTCATGGCGTCCTCAGATACACAATGAACGTCACCTAAAGATCTCAGCAAAGAGGTTAAGAATATGAAGATGGTGCTAGGTCCTGCACTGGAGGAAACTGCTGACTACATAGGAAATCCCTTCAATAGAGGCAGCTGGTGGGCAGGCAGAGGACACACCAACCATGTCTTCCCTGCATCTTTGTGTACAGACATTATCTGATGGCTGCCCTGAGTCCCCTTTATATGGGGACATACATCCTGCTGCCCGGACATATATATAAGAAGAAATACATGTAATAAAAGATAGACTATAGAAATCTAATAAATGGAGAAAAACTGAAATAAAGGATAAAAGGTATAAAAGTCCATTATCTCTCGTGTAGAAAGAAGGAGAAAGGGTTTGATTAAATACATAACTCCTCGTTACAGGCCCGAGCTGTGTTTGTCTTATCCCCTTCTACGGAGACACCACAAGAATACTTCATGGCTGAACATCTTCTGGACTCTATTATATATAGTCTCATTGTCAGATGCAGATATCATAAATTAAATTCTATTGATGGGGCAATAAGACGGGTAAATTATTAGCGGCCCTTACAAAATCTAGTCAACTT
Source organism: Bufo gargarizans (assembly GCF_014858855.1). Lineage (NCBI taxonomy): Eukaryota > Metazoa > Chordata > Amphibia > Anura > Bufonidae > Bufo > Bufo gargarizans. The sequence continues at coordinate 110,186,895 of NC_058081.1, read as the reverse complement.
TATAAACCAGTCTTCCAGTTGCAGAACCCACCCTCTGACTGGCACCGTTACTGCTAATCCTGTATAAATTGCTTAAATATTCAGTGATTACTATGAAGACCTCTACAGGGCAGTCTCTGCTCTCCTCCCCATTATTAAAGTGGTTATCCAGCTTTAAACCTTTTAACAGATGCCTTCAGTGTCCAGACCTCAGGTGGTGTTCATACTTATCTTGTCTCCCCCACTGGATTCCGGCTCCATCGCTCCACATCCACCTCCGCAGGTCCGGGGTCTTTGAGAATCAGCATCCTGTTGACGATGTGGCACTTGATGCTGCAGCAAATTACTGTTGTTTCCCAGAGACCCCCAGTATGACCACCCTACTGTTCCGGCTACTCTAATGAGGACTGAGTAAAAGTTTTAAGTTGGATAACTCCTTAAATTCTTTTCTATACTTATCGGATTCTACTATCATGGGGGAGGAGGTTCGACTGGCCATTTTTGTGGCATTGAATGGTAAAACACCGGGTCCAGATGGTCTTTCGGCAGAGTATTGCAAAACATCCCATCCCCTGACAATACCTGTCCTAATTGGACTATTTAACTCGGTTTTTACTTATGTGATTGCTATTAACTGTGTTACTGACTCCTGGACAGTTCTCCCTGAACCTGGTAAAGATCCCCTGAAGACTCAGTCTTTCTGACCAATTTCATTGCTTGACCATGATTATAAATTCTAGGTGAAAACATTGGTGAATCGTTTCCAACTAACACTCCCCGATTTTCTTTGCAATGCTCAGACAGACCTCATTTAGGGCAGAAGCAACACTGCAACTCATAGACTGGACGTTGTGTCCACAGTACCGGACCATAACCCAGCGTAACCACCTACATGTCTTGATGCTGAGAAGACCTTTAGCAATGCCTTTTCTTTATGTGTTATTAGATGAGGGGAGTTTTTTTTCCTATTGGTTAAACAATATTTTCAGTTCCTTCACATTAATGCCGCTGCCTGTGTGACTGATAGTGGGTATAACACATCGGCAACTGATCTTTTCCAATGGACTAAGCATCAATGCCCCCTTTCAGCCCCCCTCTCATATTTATTTTTCCATTGACCCTCTCTTGCGTCCTATGATATTTACTTTTATCTTTCAGGGAGTCAGAGTGTGTCCTAGGGAGTTAAAGGTGGCAGCATTGCCTCCCTGTAAATGAAGTAGGCACAGCCACTGTGGGGTCAGTCATTCAAATAAGGAGCTGTCTGTATAATACTGGAGCAGGTTACAAGTGTCTATGCAAAATTATAAATTAAATATTATACAATAATTTTAAATACAATAAAAAATTAATCAATGTAAATTTCAATGATACACAATGAGATGCAGTACCTAAAATTCGCCACTAGATGCCTAGTGCCAACAAAACACTATTCAAACAACACAAGAATATTATGCAATTCTGCTTAAAATTATGAGAGATATAAAATCAATTGATTATGCACAGAAACTCAATCAAGAAAATCACAGGTACGAGCCCTTGCTCTGCCCAAAATGATGACCAATCTTGGATTGTATAAGTAGTATTACAATAAAACTTATAAATTATCGGCTTTCCCAACAGAGAAGCTCTCTTGTTATCAATATCAGATCTTGTATTCAATGATATGCATTTTCACTAAATGCCGCCGATACTGACCTAGTACTAACACTATACATCTGCAATAAGCGGGATTTGGCTAATTATCAAGCTTTTTGTGTTTTGTTTTTTTTCACCACCCCTATGTGGCTTCTTAACCAAAACTTATCAGATGAATACACCTTCCTAGTTTGAAACTTTCCAATCATTGTCGGATAGACGTGTACATTAATAAGGGGCGTGTTGTCATAACTCTACCCAGAATGCACTTTTGCTACTATATTGTGTTACCCACTCAGCCCCGGAAAAAAATAGAACATGTCCTATTCTTGTCGGTTTTAGGCATTGTTACAATGGATCCGCCCAAAAAAACAAATGGCATACGGATGTCATCAGTTTTTTTTTGTGGATCCTCAATTTGCGGACCGCAAAACACATTCAGTCGTTTGCATGTAGCCTAAGCCAGTTACTTACTCACATACAGACATTTTCTCTAAGTCCAAGCATTCTTACTAGAGATGAGCAAATTTCATGTTATGAAATTCGTTCACGCTTTGTTTGGTGGTAAAATGTCGAGAGCGATAGATACAATGATAATATATGGAGCGAGGATGGCGCCAGCTCAGGGGCGGAGGGCTATACCACTAATATCCCGCTGCTGGTGAATAACTCCCATCATGCATAAGGAAGACCGACTTATGGGACGCTATGGTTATGTGCCTATAGGCCCCAGTGTATTGTATCTGTGGAGAAATGAATAAAGTTTATTGGAAAAAAAACAACAAGCATAAAAAAAGTTTTCGTAGAAATAGCAGCAGGTCCTGAAACAAGCATCTATTATACAGTAGAATTATCTATAATGTCCTGTCTGTATACCACCAACATATACATTAAATATACACTCACCTAAAGAATTATTAGGAACACCATACTAATACGGTGTAGGACCCCCTTTTGCCTTCAGAACTGCCTTAATTCTACATGGCATTGATTCAACAAGGTGCTGATAGCATTCTTTAGAAATGTTGGCCCATATTGATAGGATAGCATCTTGCAGCTGATGGAGATTTGAGGGATGCACATCCAGGGCACGAACTACCGTTCCACCACATCCCAAAGATGCTCTCTATTGGGTTGAGATCTGGTGACTGTGGGGGCCATTTTAGTACAGTGAACTCATTGTCATGTTCAAGAAACCAATTTGAAATGATTCGAGCTTTGTGACATGGTGCATTATCCTGCTGGAAGTAGCCATCAGAGGATGGGTACATGGTGGTCATGAAGGGATGGACTTGGTCAGAAACAATGCTCAGGTAGCCTGTGGCACTTAAACGATGGCCAATTGGCACTAAGGGGCCTAAAGTGTGCCCAGAAAACATGCCCCACACCATTACACCACCAGCCTGCACAGTGGTAACAAGGCATGATGGATACATGTTCTCATTCTGTTTACGCCAAATTCGGACTCTACCATTTGAATGTCTCAACAGAAATCGAGACTCATCAGACCAGACAACATTTTTCCAGTCTTCAACAGTCCAATTTTGGTGAGCTCGTGCAAATTGTAGCCTCTTTTTCCTATTTGTAGTGGAGATGAGTGGTAGCCGGTGGGGTCTTCTGCTGTTGTAGTCCATCCACCTCAAGGTTGTGCGTGTTGTGGCTTCACAAATGCTTTGCTGCATACCTCGGTTGTAACGAGTGGTTATTTCAGTCAACGTTGCTCTTCTATCAGCTTGAATCAGTCGGCCCATTCTCCTCTAACCTCTAGCATCAACAAGGCATTTTAGCCCACAGGACTGCCGCATACTGGATGTTTTTCCATTTTCACACCATTCTTTGTAAACCCTAGAAATGGTTGTGCGTGAAAATCCCAGTAAGTGAGCAGATTGTGAAATACTCAGACCGGTCCATCTGGCACCAACAACCATGCCACGCTCAAAATGGCTTAAATCACCTTTCTTTCCCATTCTGACATTCAGTTTGGAGTTCAGGAGATTGTCTTGACCAGGACCACAACCCTAAATGCATTGAAGCAACTGCCATGTGATTGGTTGACTAGATAATCGCATTAATGAGAAATAGAACAGGTGTTCCTAATAATTCTTCAGGTGAGTGTAAACTGTCATCCATTGTACAGGGCTAAGGTGGGAAATTTGCATACATTCAATATAGATTACACCTGATTGGCTGCCTCCTCCGGCCACTTTATGATGTCACGGAATACTGTGCTGTTGGCTCCTCCCCACACATTCTGATTGGATGCATCCTCCGGCCTCTTTATGATGTCACAGAATACTGCGCTTTTGGCTCCTCCCCGTGCATTCTGATTGGCTATCTCCTCTGGCCTCTTTATGATGTTATGGAATGTTATGCTTTTGGCTCCTCCCCCGCACATTATGACATCACACACGTTATATAAGGGGCTGCAGAGCTGACACTCCCCTGAGGGTTGTAGTTGGTGCTGGAGGTTAGTCTGCTGTATCCTCAGCTCCTGTTGTGTCTGTCATCTTTTCCTATCATGTCTCCTTCTCTTCAGTAATGGCCTCTTTCCTTTTCCTCTTCTACAGCTTTGGTTGGTGAATTGCATAGAGTCAGGTAAGTCCATCTTTCCTGTAAGTGTACAATATGTCTAATTACTCTCAGCACCTGAGTATAACCGCATGTAGAAGCTTCACAGATGGGCCTAGTAGAAGGGATGCGGGTGGCAGTGGTGTACCTACCGCAGAGGGAGACTTGGTGACTGCACAACAAGCTAAATTATAAAGGGACCCTTAAAAATTAACTTTTAATTCAAATATGATAAAATGCACCCTACAAATCAAGGTGAATACAAGAATGCAAAGGCAACGATATAGCCCAACTACCACTGAGCGTATAACATTCACTGGAAGGGCCCAGTGATGGAATGTATAAATATCAGAGACAGACTTGGTGACTGATATGGGACAGGGAGTGCTTTATGCCTTTGCTTTTTCTGCTTCCTGTTGTGTCTTTTCCTGCAATGGTCACTAGGGGCAAGCTCACTGTATACAGCTCACATGCCGTTTGATCGTTGTTTTATAAATCCGTATTCAGTGAGCTCCCCCTAGTGGTGGCTGCCAGCTGCTGTGTTAGGGAAGTAGGAGATTTGGAAGGGACATTCTGTGTTTTGCTATGTGGATTAGGGATAAAACTGCTGGGTTTGCAGACATTTCAGTTGCTATGGGGTCAAACAACTGGAGGCCAATTTTCAGTAAGATATAAGGTGCAGTTAATGATGACTATAGAGGATGTAAGGGGGTGTGGAAAATAGCACGTGGCCCCATCCTCAGTGTTATTATAGAGCCCCATGGTCATCTCTGCTGTGTGCATCATTCCTGTTCCTGAACTTCATTATGTTTTCACCTATACAGAGTCTCTGTACTGTGATATCACTGTGTTTATTGTCTCTGTATCCCCTAGTACTTTTTGGGTATTGGTAACCGTAAGTGGATCCTCAGGGTTTTGAGTGCTGGGGAGGTCCTCAGTGGCTGCTATCAGTTAGTATTTTGATGGTCAGATATGGGATAAAGTTCAAGGACCAATAAGTGAAGACTTGAGGATAGGTCTTGAAGTTTACATAAGACATAAACATTAATAGACATTTTTCGTTATAGGCTCAGGTCCTGAGGTATGGGTACAAGTTGAGGATAGATCTTGTAATTTGGGCTTATCTATTACTCATTCCTATACGACTGTTCATCATTTTTATATCTATAGAGCACATAGAGCATGTCCTGGACACTCACTGTCTTATCTACTCTTAGGTTGGAGGAAGTCAAGGAGAAGAAAAAGGAGGAGGAGGAGATTAAGATTGAGGAGAAGGAGATGGAGGAGATTAAGATTGAGGAGAAGGAGATGGAGAAGATTAACATCGATGAGGAGGTGGAGTTCGGTAACATCAAGAAGGAGACGATTAACATCTTGGGGGATATAACCATGGAGGATGAGATAGAGGAGATTAACATTGAGGAGTTGCAGGAGATTAACACTGAGGAGGAGTTGGAGCAGATAAACATCAGGGAGGTCGTGGAGGAAATTAAGATTGAGGAGGCGGAGGAGATTAAGATCATAGAGGCAGAGGAAGTTAAGATCGAGGAGGTGGAGGTTAAGATCAAGGAGGTGGAGATTAAGATCAAGGAGGTGGAGGAGATCAAAAATATGGAGAATAAGATCGAGGAGGTAGAGAAGGTTATGATCAGAGAGGAGGAAGAGATTAAGATTGAGGAGGAGATAAACATCGAAAAGCATGGGAAAGCGGAGGACAATATAATCAAGGAGGTAGAGGAGAAGAACATCAAGGAAGAAGAAGTACTGGAAGTGATGGTGGAGGTCATCAAAACTGAAAATGAGAATGAAGGTGCGGTGGTGGAAGAGGAAGAGTCAGAAGAAGAAAGTGAGGAGGAAAAATATCAGGCTGTCATGTAAGTACATCAATGTAAAGTTCTGTATATTGAGTTAGGACAGTGATTGAATTGATTAATCAAGAATATGACAAAGAACCTGTGGAGCAGTTCTCCATAGCAGCTAATCAGGTCATATTTTACATTTTCCAACTGGCTTTCAGAGCTACAACCTGATGGGTCACACTGGAAAACTGCACCACCTTCACTTTGCAGTAGTTTGATAAATCTTATACACTGTGTAGAAGAATTACTACAACATGCAACATTTATTGTCCTGAACATCACCCATCATTCTACCTATAGGTAAAGCACCCCAAGGTCAAGAGGTCATATATCATCTATAATATTTCTATCTCTAGATCTGAATATTAATAGATCAAAGTATTCTTCATCCACAGCTCCACCTTCATATATGAGATGTCCATAGTGGAAAGGACACAGTTTAAATCTCCATGTGTTGCAGAGTGCACAGAAAACACACTTCAGGCAACCACAAAACATTTCATACAGTCATCAGGCCTTATACATAAAAATGCGGGAAAATGAACACAGAGATCTGATTGGCTGTTACTATGGAAATCTCAAATGGTGTCATATTGTATCATGTCTATGAATGAGAATATTCCTAACCTGTAAATATAATCTTGTTGTATTACCCTAACAGGTGGTGGTGGACGGTGGAGGGCTCCGAGCTGCCAGTAAGGTGATTATATCATAGAATAATAGGGCGATATAGGCGTCTGCCTTACAAGGTGATCGATGAGTTGTCCCCCACCATATGTGACATGCATATTTATAGAAAGGACAATTCTCCTGTATCCTCTATAGGAAGGTAGAAGGAAAGCTTCTGAATTTAATATCAGTCTCTTTATCTGAGAGACTCTCTATATAGACGACATTCTCATCATAAAACATTCCAGATGCAAGGGGTTAATTATGTTGTGATGTCATGGATATTAATTATTACTAGTAAATGTGGTAATGATCAATGGGGGCACCAGTCTTGCCATATCTTATATTTGGGGTGTAAATTGGGTAGTTCCATTAACCAGAGCTGTTTTCTATTATAGGATACGAACAGTGAAGAAATTGGAGCCACCCTTTAAGATAGACACTATGTAAGTGCATAAACCTGGCAGTGAGTAACTAGCAATGCTGGAGCCTGGGCAACGGGGGGGGGGGGGGGGGGGGGGGGAGCACAAACTTTTTGTACCTTAAAACCAGACCATAGAGCATCACACTGAGGATTATTGAGGTTTATCCCATTCTCTAAGAGGAAAAAATATCCCATCTAAACTTCTCCCCTAATAATGGTGAGAAGAACAAAGTGCTGATATAATGTATGTTCTATGTCTAATAGCAAGGAGGAAATAGAACTGGAGGAAAAAGAGGAGGAGAAGAAGGTGGCGGAGAACACAGCAAGGTGAGTACAGAGTCTATATATAATGAGCTGATAATATTTCCAGATATAGGTATATATAACTATGTCATCGAAGCCCATACATTGTCTTCAGAGCTGTTTTTTTTTCATTATAGACCATTGAGCATAGAGGCGATGCCGGCCCGACCAACTGAGGAGACCACCCAGTAAGTTTATAGAATAAGTAAGACTGAATTTTAGTAGTCACATACTTTCCTGCTTTGAGCTCTGCCTCATTTAGTGTCCATAGACATTCTCCGTGTACAGAACTGTATAGACTGATCCTGTCATCACATGGAGCTGATCTTATCTACTTTAATTTGCGTGATTTTTGAAATGCTGTCAGGGCCGGCCAGAGGAGGAGATCGCGGCTGGCCCTGTTAATCGTTTTTTTGCGGCGGCTACCAGCAAGTAGACGCCGTACTTGCTGGTAGAGACCTCATTTACATATTATAAAAGTTCGTTTTTAGAAGAAGCTGCTGAAGGAAAGTAAGTAAGAGCATTATATTTTCATATATCGCAGTATAAGGAATTTAACTAGCCCCCCAATAAAAATGACTTTAGTAGGGTGACAGAAGCCCTTTAAATATTTAGTGATTACTATGAAGACCTATACAGGGCAGTCTCTGCTCTCCTCCCCATTATTATAGTGGGTATCCAGCTTTAAACCTTTTAACAGATGCCTTCAGAGTGTCTATACCTCAGGTGGTGTTCATACTTATCTTGTCTCCCCCACTGGATTCCGGCTCCATCGCCCCACATCCACCTCCGCAGGTCCGGGGTCTTTGAGAATCAGCATCCTGTTGACGAGGTGGCACTTGACCACTGCAGCAAATTACTGGTACTGTTGTTTCCCAGAGACCCTAGACCTGCATAGGCAGCCATGGAGCAACTAAGCTGTAACGCAGGTACCAAGTAAGTATGACCACCCTACTGTTCTGGCTACTCTAATGGGGACTGAGTAAAAGTTTTAAGTTGGATAACTCCTTTAATTCTTTCCTATACTCATTGGATTCTGGTATCATGGAGGAGGAGGATTGGCGGGCCATTTTTGTGGCATTGAATGGTAAAACACCGGATCCAGATGGTCTTTTTGCAGAGTATGCTCAGACAGGCCTTACTTAGGGCAGAAGCAACTTTTCAACTCTTAGACTGGCCGTCGCGTCCACTGTACTGGCCCAAAACCCAGAGCAACCACCTACTATGCTAATGGGTTCTTGATGCTTAGAAGACCTTTAGAAATGCAGTGTGGCCTTTTTTACATAAAAATAGGGGTCAGTTAGTGCATCCCAATGCCATGGCTGCACACACAAAGAAAAAAAGACAATGCAACAGCACTCTTCAAACACAAATAAAGTACAATAATGCCATAGTTATAGAAAATATTCTGGAGCTAATGCTTTGTTTATTTTGTAAATTTGAAATTCTTGGCAAATATAATTTGTACAAAATTATTTGGGCCCATCTGCCAAACATCAAGGCGATCTCTATAAGACAGGAAACTAACACTAAATACTACCTGTTATAGTACCATACTGGCCGCCATAAAATACAGGAAATGCCGGTTCCACATGCATGCTGGGTCCATACTCGCATGCATGTTGGTACCTGCATTCCCTGGATTTAATGGAGGCCATTATGGCACAAAAAATGTTAAAAGGCAGAGTGGACCCAGCATGCATGTGGAACCTGCATTCCCTGAATTTTAAGGCGGACCATATGCCACTACACCAGGTAGTATTTAGTGTTAGGTTCCCATCTTATAGAGATCACCATGACACTGGCAGATGGGCCCCAAAAAATTTGTACAAAATGTATTTGCCAAGAATCAGAAATTTACAAAATAAGCATAGCATTAGCACCAGAACAGTACCAGATTGCCCCCTGAAGCCTATTTGCCATCAACACTGAAGCCATTTGTCCTCCTCTGCTCCAGCAAGATCATCTGGGCAGAAGGGGCCACAGCCTCAGGCAGGCAGGAAACCTACACTATCATATCACACCTGCAGGATATAGTGGCTGCCTTAGCTTCAGCATCAGAGGTCCTGTGATGCTATTCCTTTTTCTTCCTTTCCTTTCTCAGGTTAATCAAAATTAGCTAAGCCATGTTTTATTAATGTTCAAACAATTTACCCAAGGAACAAACTCGAGCTCCTTGTGCTTCCCTCACTTGTGTCTACAGGACTCTTGTCAGGAGAGCCCTATTGTCCAAGTCCTTTAGGACACAGGGCGTACCTGTACGCCCTGTGTATTTCCGATCACCGCCGCACGGCGGGCAGTGATCAGAACAGAGTGCCGGCTGAAATAATTCAGCAGGCACCCAGTGACAATGCCGAGAGGGGTCCTGTGACACCCCCGTATTGGCGATCGCTGCAAACAAAAAGTGGGTTTTGGAAATTTTCTGAAAAATTTAACGATTTGCTTATAAACTTCTAAGCCTTCTTACGTCCCCAAAAAATAAAATTTAATTTACAAAATTATCCAAACATGAAGTAGACATATGGGGAATGTAAAGTAATAACTATTTTTGGAGGTATTATTATCTATTATAAAAGTAGATAAATTAAAATTTGGAAATTTGGAAATTTTTTCAATTCAGACCTGCGGTTTGCAGCATTTATTGGTCATTCAACACCCAAACAAAACTCAATATTTATGGCCCTGATTCTGTAGTTTACAGAAACACCCCCTATGTGGTCTTAAACTGCTGTATGGCCACGGCAGGGCGCTGAAGGAATGGATCGCCATATGGTTTTTGGAAAGCAGTTTTTGCTGGACTGTTTTTTTGACACCATGTCCCATTTGAAGCACCCCATGAGTAGCAATTCCAAAAAAAGTGACCCCATTTAAGAAACTATACCCCTCAAGGTATTTAAAACTGATTTTAGAAACTTTGTTAACCCTTTAGGTGTTCCACAAGATTTAATGGCAAATGGAGATGAACAAAAATCATATGTACCCTAAAATAGTACCAACAAAACTGGCACCTTTCCAATATGGGGTCACTTTTTGGAGTTTCTACTCTAGGGGTGCATCAGGGGGGCTTCAAATGGGACATGGTTTAAAAAAACCAGTCCAACAAAATCTGCCTTCCAAAAACCATATGGCATTCATTTCATTCTGCACCCTGCCGTGTGCCCGTACAGCAGTTTATGACCACATATGGGGTGTTTCTGTAAACTACAGAATCAGGGAAATAAATATTAAGTCTTGTTTGGCTGTTATACCTTGCTTTGTTACCGGAAAAAAATGATTAAAATTGAATATCTGCCCAAAAAGTTAAATTCTGAAATTTCATCTCCATTTTCCATTAATTCTTGTGGAACAGTAAAGGGTTAACAACATTTTTAAAATCTGTTTTTAATACCTTAATGGGTGTAGTTTCTAAAATGGGGTAATTTTTGGGTGGTTTCTATTATGTAAGCCTCACAAAGTGACTTCAGTCCTTTAGGACACACCGTACCTGTACGCCCTGTGTATTTCCGATCACCACCGCGCAGCGGGTGGTGATCAGAACAGAGTGTCGGCTGAAATAATTCAGCAGGCACCCTGTGACAATGCCGAGAGGGGTCCTGTGACCCCCCCGTATTGGCGATCGCTGCAAACAAAGTGGGTTTTGGAAATTTTCTGAAAAATTTTACGATTTGCTTCTAAACTTCTAAGCCTTCTAACGTCCCCAAAAAATAAAATGTAATTTACAAAATTATCCAAACATGAAGTAGACATATGGGGAATGTAAAGTAATAACTATTTTTGGAGGTATTATTATCTATTATAAAAGTAGATAAATTAAAATGTGGAAATTTGGAAATTTTTAATTTTGTTTGTAAATTTGGTATTTTTTGATAAATAAAAATGACATTTTTGGACTTAATTTTACCACTGTCATGAAGTACAATGTGTTACGAGAAAACAATCTAAGAATGGCATGGATAAGTAAAAGCTTTTAAAAGTTATTTTGACATAAAGTGACACTAGTCAAATTTGCAAAAAATGGCCTGGTTCTTAAGGTGAAAATGAGCCCGGTCCTTAAGGGGTTAAAGACAAAAGCAGAGTTATTTACTGTGACATCATGTTTTGGATGTCATATAACTTTAATATTTTGTCTTCACAGAAGCAGAACAAGATAATATGCCTTTAAGATTTATTTTGTAATGTAATGTAATAGTACCCCAGACCTAGGGTGGTACTATTGTAACTGCAATGGTTTGTAATGTAATGACTTGCAATATTCATGTTATGGCACCTTTCATGCAATACACTTTGTTCTCCAGCAGATGAGGTACAGTTGTCTGTGTTTGGAAACAGGAATGGGACTTACCACCCATTCGTCCCCTTTTGGTAGGAGGGGGCTGGTCTGGCTTCCTGCCAAGGGAGGGCAGAGCAAGTTACAGCAGTTTTAGAGTTAGAGAAATGAGAGTGAGGAGTGAGGGCGCATGGGTTCCTTGGAAAAGTATTCATACCCCATGAATTTTTGCACATTTTTTCACGTTACACCCACAAATGTAAATAAATTTTTATTGGGATTTTATGTGATAGACATAAAGTAGCAAGTATGTGTGAAGTGAAAAGAAAATGACACATGGATTTCAAAATGTTTATTAAATAAAAACCTGAATAGTGTGGCGTGCATTTGTATTCGGCCCCCTGTACTCTGATATCCCTAAATAAAATCCAGTGTGACCAACTGCCTTCAGAAGTCACCTCACCTGTGTGTAATTTACTTTCAGCATAACTCCAGCTGTTCTGTGAAGGCCTCAGATTAGAGATGGGCGAATTTCCTCGCACTTTGTGGTAACAAATTATAATTTTTTTCTAAAATGGCTGCTGCACATGTTAGAAAGAGGAAGTAAGAAACGCGGGAATAAAGATCACCCATAATGTAATGCAAGTAGCCAGTCAGCAGATAGCTAGCCCCTGTGATGTCAAAGCCCTATATAAAGCCTTCTCCTGCCCGGTCTTCACCCTTTTGCAGTGAATTTAGTGCAGGGAGAGACGTTACAGGCACTAGGCACCGGGATTAGGAAACAATTTATTCACAAAAAAAACCAATTGAGCTGTTCAGGGAAAGATTATTCATAGTGTAGGGATACAATAGGGAGGCTTTATCCACACTGTAGGGAGAGAGCAGGGACAATAGAAGAGTGTAAAGCCTGGGGAATAGGAGCTATTGGAGATAGAAAGTGCTCTAATACCACAGATTTTAGGTTGTTTGCATTCTTTGATACATCAATAATTCCAGTAATCCTTGTTTCTGTTATTGGGGTGAAACTGCGGTCTAATAAAACAGAATTTGGGGCGTTCACAGTGTTTTATATATAATTCAATCCGTTAATCCTTGATTGTCTAGTTGGGGTTAAATTGCAGCCTGATGCTACAGATTTTAGGGTGCTCACATTTTATTATACATAAATATATCTGTTTATCCTTAATTGTGTAATTGGGGTGAAATTGCAGCCTAATACTACAGATTTTTGGGTGTTCATGTTCTGATATATAAGTCTATCTATTCATTCTTGTTTCAGGGGTAAAATTGTGGCCATACACTACTGCTCTTTTACAGTAACACAGTTACAGTACAGAATGTCGAACAGACAGGTGACAGGCCCTTCTAAGGGAACGGGCAGTGGCCACAATGTTTCTGGAGCCGGCAGAAGTAGCACCTGAAGAAGGGTTGATGGTAGCAGCAGTTGCAGCGACAGACCAGAGCTGTCAGTGTCATCCAGCGGTTGTGTTTTCACCAGCAACCCAGCTTTCCTTGAATGGTTGACTCGGTCTTCAACATCATCTCAAGTGACATCAGACACGCCCAGACAGGAGTTGTTGGGTTCCACTGACACCACGCTTAGTTGGTACGGCCCGGGAACAAGCTCTCTGCCCCCACCTATCCTGAATCCGCCTCTTTAATTTTGTGTTCCTTCTGCTTGGGAAGTATTATTTGCTGTCGGCTTGGCTCTGCTTTTTAGCAAGGATGGGGTTCTAGAGGAGAGATAGCAGCTACTGCTCAGCCAAGATGTGGAGGAGAGATCCGCTGCTTCCTCTGGGAGGCAGGCAAGTAGTGATGATGAGAGTTGTGTGGTAGCTGGTGTTGTGAGACTGGTGAGGGTGATATCAGTGACATGCAGTCAGTATTGGATGATGATGTAGCTAATCCTGGTGGGAGCCGGGTGAAGAGAGTGCTTCATCATCATCATCAGGGGATGAGGGTGGCTGCTTGTGTGCGAGGCAGCGGCTGAGCCAGCAGGGTGGTAGCGTGGCTGTGAATCAGCAGGGTGGCTGCAGTGTGAGATCTGGAGAAAAACATGCCCAGTGTAGACCACCTGCTACTTAGGACCCTACCAGAAACAACTAGTGGTGCACTGGTTCACAGAGGCAGCAGTAGCAGGCAGTCAGCACGGAGTGGTAAGGGTAGAATGTCATACACGGCAGTGTAGGAATTTTGCATCAAGCTGCCGGAGAACATCAGCATGGCCATTTGTAGAATCTGTGGGCAGAAGGTGAAGCGTGACCAGGATGTTGGCACCACGGACCTGTGTCAACAAATGCAGAATCACCATAAAGTGGCCTGGGAAAACCGTGGCACTAATGTAATGGTCCAGCCTGATGCAGCAAACGCTGCTTCACCCAGTGGCCTGCATTCCTTCTCCAGCAGCCAAGGGTCTACCACTTCAGCAGAAGGGAGCTGTGTTTCCTTTCCATATTCTACTGGTCCTGATGCTCCTGCTCCTCCTCCTTCTCTTCATCACTTGTTTCATCAGCAATCGATCACAGAGACAATTGCAAAAAAGACAACAGTATACAGTTGTGTTCAAAATAATAGCAGTGTGTTTAAAAAAGCGTATAAAGCTCAAAATCCTTCTACTAGCTTTTATTTCCATACACACAAATGCATTGGGAACTCTACACATTATATTCCAAATCAAAACATGAAAAAAATATATATAAAATTTGTGTTGTTTCTCAAAAAAAAAAATATTAGACTGTTCAAAAAAACATAGCAGTGTTTTTATTCTTCTTTACAAACTCAAACATTTACTATATAAACTGAAAAATGAAGATTTTGCTTTTCTTTGAATCACTTCACTAATATTTAGTTGTATAACCGCTTTTTCTGAGAACTGCTGGACATCTGTGTTGCATGGAGTCAACCAACTTCTGGCCCCTGTGAACAGGTATTCCAGCCCAGGATGATTGGACTACGTTCCATAGTTCTTCTCTATTTCTTGGTTTTGCCTCAGAAACTCCATTTTCATGTCACCCCACAAGTTTTCTATTGAATTAAGATCCAGGAATTGAGCTGGCCGCTCCATAACGTCAATCTTGTTGGTCTGGAACCAAGACGTTGCACGTTTACTGGTGTGTTTGGGGTCGTTGTCTTGTTGGAACACCCATTTCATGGGCATTTCCACTTCAGCATAAAGCAGCATGACCTCTTTAAGTATTCTGATGTATTCAAATTGATCTATGATCCTTGGTACGTGATAAAAAGGCCATGCTTCACTGTCTTCACAGTGTACTGTGGCTGAATTCAGTGTTTGGGGGTCGTCTGACAAACTGTCTCCGGCCACTGGACCCAAAAAGAACAATCTTACTTCCATCAGTCCACAAAATGTCTCTTCAGGCCGTCAATGTGCTTTGGCAAATTGTAACCTCTTCAGCACATGTCTTTTTTTCAACAGTGGGACTTTGCGGGGGCTTCTTGTAGATAGCTTGGCTTCACATAGGCGTCTTCTCATTGTAACAGTACTCACTCACAGGTAACTTTAGACCTTCTTTGATCTTCCTGGAGCTGATTGTTGGTGGAGTCCTTGCCATTTTGGCTATTCTTCTATCCATTCGAATGGTAGTTTTTAGCTTTCTTCCATGTCTTTCAGGTTTTGGTTGCCATTTTAAAGCATTTGCGATCATTTTAGCTGAGCAGCCGATCATTTTCTGCACTTCTTTATATGTTTTCCCCTCTCCAATCAACTTTTTAATCAAGGTACGCTGTTCTTCTGAACAATGTCTGGAACGATCCATTTTTCTCAGAATTTCAGAGAGAAATGCACTGTAACCAGCATGTACAACATTTTCTGCCTTCCTTCCTTAAATAAGGGCAATAATTGCCACCTGTTTTTCAAAGAATAAATGACCTCACTCATTGAACTCCACACTGCTATTATTTTGAACAAGTTCCTTTCAATAAGTGATTGAATTACAGATAATCAGCAGCATGCATGTCATGACTGTTGGGTCTGTTGGCTTTCTATTACTACACCTGCTAGTAAATTATTTGCCATGTAGAAATATCATTTCTACCAAAAACAGTGATTGATCTGGTTAGTGATGTCTGACTGCTATTATTTTGAACACAACTGTACATGCGCTCATCCAATGGTGCAGAAGCTGAACATGCTCCTGGCCAAGTTGCTGGTACTACAGTCCCTCCTTTTCCATGTGGTGGACTCTGCACCTTTCTTAGAACTAATGGCTTGTGTCGAGCAAAGGTGGAGAGTCCCAAGCCGTCATTACTTCTCCGAAAAGGCTGTACCAGCCCTGCACATGTATGTTGAGAAGAAGGTGGGATAGTCCTTGAGCCTGTCGGTGTATGCTAAAGTTTACGGCAGCGCCGACATGTGGAGCTATCCTTTATTGCCCACTGGGTAAGTGTTGGTCCTGCCCACCCACACGAGCATCCTGGCCAGGTGACGGCAATGCTGTCAACACGTTCTCAAGCTGTGAGTCCTGTGCCAATGTCCTCCTCTGCCTTCTCATCCTCCACCTTGTCCTCAGCCTCCACTGCAGGCACAATTTGGAGTGCTACTCCAGCATACCACCTATAGCACGGGGCTATCACGCTGTTCTGCACCTGGTTTTCCTGGGTGAACGGAGCCACACTGGGGAAGAATTGCTCAGCGTCCTACAAAAGAAAATCGAATCCCTTCTTTCTCTTCTCCAACTGAAAATCAAAACCATGGTGACCGACAACGGGAAGAACATTGTGTCGGCACTGCGGTAAAGAGGGCTGAGCCATGCGCCTTGCATGGTGCACATCTTTAATCTGGTTGTAAAGTGCAATGTGAAGCTTTCACTCTCGACTGACTATAGCTTCCCACAACCTCTCTGTTGGTAGGAAGAGACTAGTCCACTTTTACCCAAAAGGGGAGAATGGAATCTCCCCCTAGATAGCTCACTGCCAGATACACTGCCACCTGCTGGACAACCAGGCACAGTGAATGTAATACAATACATAAGTTACATAGCCATGTTATTAAAGCACATTATCAAAGTACCTGGAATAAATACACAGATGATCATATTGGTTAACCATTAGAGACAGTAGCAAGGTGTAGGAATGGTAGTGCCCGCCCTGGGGTACTAGAAACGCAGTTCCTCAAGTCTTCCACCCAACTACAATATATAAAGAAAATGGTCAGGAATCTGTGCATACAATTCAGCCCCTCTTTTTGGTTGAAAGAAAAAGGAAAAAGTCTGGTACCGTGTTAGCCAATAGAAAAATAGTTTAGTGCTCTCATTAAGAGAAACAAAATAAGAGTATTGCAGGTTTGATACCTTTTAATGGCTAACAAAAATAAAAGTAAAAGTAATGATGTTACATAGCGAGCTTTCGAGACATCACCAGTCTCTTCATCAGGCGTACTACAAGAATATATGAAGAAACAGCAATATATATACAATAAGAACAGAGGCATGGGGGGAATGAATGGACATTTGAAAAAATAAAATAAAAACATATTAAAGATCTTGAGAATGAGTCCTTAATTATCTTACAGATAAGGGGTGTGAAAGTTTTATGGTCTCTAAATTGATGTTATCTCAGAGACCTGGTGCCCGACTATGTCTTCAGAAGACTCTTTACAGTCCAGTTTTCAAAGTGTCAAGCAGTGTTATAAATTTGTATTCCCAAATTCTTCTAGCTTTTTGGGATTTGAAGTTACCTTTTAATATGAGAACTTTCATATGTTCTACATTGTGTCCTGGGCTACAGAAATGCTTAGCCACAGGAGAGTGTAGCTTCTTCTCTTTAATTATGTGGCGGTGGGACCTCATCCTTGCATTGAGTCTCTGTCCTGTTTCTCCAACGTAGAGGCCTCTAACAGGACATTTAGTGCAGAGAATCAGATAAACAACATTAGATGTAGAACATGTGAATGTCCCAGGGACCCTATATTCCTGCTGTGTGTTGGGATCCGGATCTTATCTGTTGTCATTATATGGGAACAGGTTTTGCATCTGCTTATATTACCGGGATGGGTTACTTTTTCTGTGGTACCTGGCCTTGAACTTGATCGGATCAAAATGTTCCTTAGATTTGGAGGTTGTCGGTAAGCTAGTAAGGGGGGGGTCTGGGAAGATTGTTTTTAGTCGTTCATCCTTACGTAGGACATGATGTAATTTTTGGGCAGTTTTCCTCAGTACCTCTAGTTGTGGGTTGTAGGTGTCTCACACGTACAGATCAAGACTAGGCCGCAATTAAAGTTTTTTGCCCAAAATGGGTGTTTTATTAATACCAGAATAGAACAGTATGTAAAGGATGTATCTCACATGTACAGATGCAGACTAAGCCGCAATTAAAGTTTTTTGCCCAAAATAGGTGTTTTATTAACCACTTCAACCCCGCTAGGTGAAACCCCCTTCATGACCAGGCCACTTTTTACACTTCTGCACTACACTACTTTCACCGTTTATTGCTCGGTCATGCAACTTACCACCCAAATAAATTTTACCTCCTTTTCTTCTCACTAACAGCGCTTTCATTTGGTGGTATTTCATTGCTGCTGACATTTTTACTTTTTTTGTTATTAATCAAAATTTAATGGTTTTTTTTTGCAAAAAAATGACATTTTTCACTTTCAGTTGTAAAATTTTGCAAAAAAAACAACATCCATATATACATTTTTCACTAAATTTATTTTTCTACATGTCTTTGATAAAAAAAAATGTTTGGGTAAAAAAAAAAATGGTTTGGGTAAAAGTTATAGCATTTACAAACTATGGTACAAAAATGTGAATTTCCGCTTTTTGAAGCAGCTCTGACTTTCTTTTCTCAAGAAAATTTTTATTGTCAAGCAAGATAAAACAAAGTAGCAGATGTTATGTGGATGCAGCCACTCACAGGCGGTACACCTACATATATCTCACGATAAGTGGACGCAGCCACCATTGAGTAGATCGACAATTTTATTAGTGTAAGAAGTCCTACGGCACCCGCTCGGGTGCTGCCAACGTAGAACTTAGTAAAATTTTTAAGGAAGGAACCAAAACATTAGTACATTTGGTAACCAATAAAGTAAATTATAGGGAAGGAAAGGGGGAGGAGAAAGAATACAGGGAAAAAGGAACCGATGGAAAGACATTAATGGACATATGATTTCCTACATAAGTTAAACCCTTCTAGTCCACCACACAGAGTCAGTCAAGGATCTAGGGAGGGAAGTTTAATTACTAGGGCATGGGGAACCTAGCTAGCCAGGGGGACCATGATGCATAGAAAAATTTCAGCCTACCCACTCTCTGAGCCCATAGATGTTCAAAGATAGCATGCGTGGAGATTCTATCTATTAACTCATTTAGGGAAGGGATCCTAGATGATTTCCAAAGTTTGGCGATCAGTATTTTGGCCGTTAATAGAATGTGACATAATATAGTTCTAAGGTGCTTGGGAATTGTGTCGATATCTAGAGAAAGGAGTGCCATAGCTGGAGACCATGCAAAACTGAGGCCTAAGACATCTTCTGTTAGTCTTTTAACTTCCACCCAAAAGGGAAGGAGTCTAGCACAGTCCCAAAATATATGAATGAGATTACCAGGCATCACCTGGCAACGCCAACATAGATTCTCCGTATTGGGATAGAATCTAGCTAGCTTGACCGGGGTGAAGTACCAACGTGTGAGAAGCTCAGCTCTGACTTTCTGAGCACCTGTCATGTTTCCTGAGGTTCTACAATGCCCAGACAGTACAAACACCCCACAAATGACCCCATTTCGGAAAGTAGACACCCTAAGGTATTCACTGATGGGCATAGTGAGTTCATAGAACTTTTTATTTTTTGTCACAAGTTAGTGGAAAATGATGATTATTTTTTTTTTTTCTTACAAAGTTTCATATTCCACTAACTTGTGACAAAAAATAAAAACTTTCATAAACTCACTATGCCCATCACAAAATACCTTGGGGTGTCTTCTTTCCAAAATGGGGTCATTTCTGGGGTAGTTATACTGCCCTGGCATTCTAGGGGCCCAGATGTGTGAGAAGAAGTTTGCAATCAAAATCTGTAAAAAAAATGACAGGTGAAATCCGAAAGGTGCACTTTGGAATGTGTGCCCCTTTGCCCACCTAGGCTGCAAAAAAGTGTCACACATCTGGTATCTCCGTACTCAGGAGAAGTTGGGGAATGTGTTTTGGGGTGTCATTTTACATATACCCATGCTGAGTGAGAAAAATATATTGGTCAAATGCCAACTTTGTATAAAAAAATGGGAAAAGTTGTCTTTTGCCAAGATATTTCTGTCACCCAGCATGGGTATATGTAAAATGACACCCCAAAATACATTCCCCAACTTCTCCTGAGTTCGGTGATACCAGATGTGTGACACTTTTTTGCAGCCAAGGTGGGCAAAGGGGCACACATTCCAGAGAGCACCTTTCGGATTTCACAGGCCATTTTTTACACATTTTGATTGCAAACTACTTACCACACATTTGGGCCCCTAGAATGCCAGGGCAGTATAACTACGCCACAAGTGACCCCATTTTGGAAAGAAGACACCCCAAGGTATTCCGTGAGGGGCATGGCGAGTTCCTAGAATTTTTTATTTTTTGTCACAAGTTAGCGGAAAATGATGATTTTTTTTATTTTAATTTTTTCTTACAAAGTCTCATATTCCACTAACTTGTGACAAAAAATAAAAACTTCCATGAACTCACTATGCCCATCACAAAATACCTTGGGGTGTCTTCTTTCCAAAATGGGGTCACTTGTGGGGTAGTTATACTACCTGGCATTCTAGGGGCCCAGATGTGTGAGAAGAAGTTTGTAAAAAATCTGTAAAAAATGACCGGTGAAATCCGAAAGGTGCACTTTGGAATGTGTGCCCCTTTGCCCACCTAGGCTGCAAAAAAGTGTCACACATCTGGTATCGCCGTACTCGGGAGAAGTTGGGGAATGTGTTTTGCAGTGTGATTTTACATATACCCATACTGGGTGAGAGAAATATCTCGGCAAAAGACAACTTTTCCCATTTTTTTTATACAAAGTTGGCATTTGACCAAGATATTTATCTCACCCAGCATGGGTATATGTAAAATGACACCCCAAAACACATTCCCTAACTTCTCCTGAGTACGGCGATACCACATGTGTGACACTTTTTTGCAGACTAGATGCGCAAAGCGGCCCAAATTCCTTTTAGGAGGGCATTTTTAGACATTTGGATCCCAGACTTCTCACGCTTTAGGGCCCCTAAAAAGCCAGGGCAGTATAAATACCCCACATGTGACCCCATTTTGGAAAGAAGACACCCCAAGGTATTCAATGAGGGGCATGGCGAGTTCATAGAAATTTCTTTTTTTGGCATAAGTTAGCGGAAATTGATTTTTTTTTGTTTTTTCTCACAAAGTCTCACTTTCCACTAACTTGGGACAAAAATTTCAATCTTTCATGGACTCAATATGCCCCTCACGGAATACGTTGGGGTGTCTTCTTTCCGAAATGGGGTCACATGTGGGGTATTTATACTGCCCTGGCATTTTAGGGGCCCTAAAGCGTGAGAAGAAGTCTGGAATGTAAATGTCTAAAAATTTTTACGCATTTGGATTCCGTGAGGGGTATGGTGAGTTCATGTGAGATTTTATTTTTTGACACAAGTTAGTGAAATATGAGACTTTGTAAGAAAAAACAAACAAAAAAAAACTATTTCCGCTAACTTGGGCCAAAAAAATGTCTGAATGGAGCCTTACAGGGGGGTGATCAATGACAGGGGGGTGATCAATGACAGGAGGGTGATCACCTATATAGACTCCCTGATCACCCCCCTGTCATTGATCACCCCCCTGTAAGGCTCCATTCAGACGTCCGTATGATTTTTACGGATCCACGGATACATGGATCGGATCCGCAAAACACATACGGACGTCTGAATGGAGCCTCACAGGGGGGTGATCAATGACAGGGGGGTGATCAATGACAGGGGGGTGATCAGGAAGTCTATATGGGTGATCACCCCCTTGTCATTGATCACCCCCCTGTAAGGCTCCATTCAGACATCCGTATGCGTTTTGCGGATCCGATCCTTGTATCCATGGATCCGTAAAAATCATACGGACGTCTGAATGGAGCCTTACAGGGGGGTGATCAGGGAGTCTGTATGGGGTGATCAGGGGTGATCAGTGGTTCATAAAGGGTTAATAAGTGACAGGGGGGGTGTAGTGTAGTGGTGTTTGGTGGTATTTTACAAAGCTACCTGTGTCCTCTGGTGCTCGATCCCAACAAAATGGACCACCAGAGGACCAGGTAGCAGGTATATTAGACGCTGTTATCAAAACAGCGTCTAATATACCTGTTAGGGGTTAAAAAAAATCACATCTCCAGCCTGCCAGCGAACGATCGCCGCTGGCAGGCTGGAGATCCACTCGCTTACCTTCCGTTCCTGTGAACGCGCGCGCCTGTGTGCGCGTATATGCGTCCACTCAGAAGAGCAGGGCCGCCGCCAGGACGCAATCCTGCGTACGGCGGTCCTGTAGCGGTTAATAGCAGAATAGAGCCACGGTATCTAAAGAGTGTATTTCACACATACAGATCCAAACTAGGCCACAATTAAAGTTTTTGGCCCAAAATGGGTGTTTTGCTAATAGCAGAATAGAACCACAGTATCTAAAGGGCGTATCTCACAATGACCTATGCAGCAAAGGCTGCAAAATTATTATTTTTTTGCTCAAAATGGGTGTTTGTTTAATATCAAAATATGACAGCAGTATATAGCCCTTGGATTTCACATGTGCAGATGCAGCAAGGGCTGTAAAATTGTGTATTTTGCCCAAAAAGGGTGTTTTATTATTAGCAGAATTGAACCAAAGTATCTAAAGTGTGTATCTCACATGTACAGATCAAGACTAGACCGCAATTAAAGCTTTTTGCCCAAAATGGGTGTTTTTTTAATAACAGAATATGACACCAGTATATAATGCTTGAATTTCACACGTGCAGATGCAGCAAGGGCTGTAAAATAGTGTATTTTGCCCCCAAAAGGGTGATTTTTATAACCCAGAAAATTATAGCTGTATTTCTATCTTAAATTGCAAATTGACCTATGCAGCAGAAGCCCAAAATGAAGGCTATTGCCAAAAATGGGTGTTTTCTCAAAGCCATAAAATTATTTAACTATTTCAAGCTTGTTTTTAACAATCAAAGATGCAGCAAGGGCTGCAAAATCAAGTATTTTGCATAAAAAGGGTGAGGTTTTTTTTCTAACAAAATATGAAAGCTGTATATAACGCTTGAATTTCACACATGCAGATGCAGCAAGGGCTATAAAATAGTGTATTTTGCCCAAAAAGGGTGTTTTTCACCCCTTAAGGACTCAGCCCTATTTCACCTTAAGGACTTGGCCATTTTTTTGCAAATCTGACCAGTGTCACTTTAAGTGCTGATAACTTTAAAACGCTTTGACTTATCCAGGCCATTCTGAGTTGTTTTTTTCTTCACATATTATACTTCATGACACTGGTAAAATGAAGTAAAATATTTTTATTTATAAAAAAAATACCAAATTTACCAAACATTTGTAAAAAAATTGCAAATTTCCAAGTTTCAATTTCTCTACTTCTATAATACATAGTAATACCTGCAAAAATAGTTATTACTTTACATTCCCCATATGCCTAGTTCATGTTTAGATCAATTTGGGAATGATATTTTATTTTTGGGGGATGTTACAAGGCTTAGAAGTTTAGAAGAAAATCTTGAAATTTTTCAGAAATTTTCAAAAACCCACTTTTTAGGGACCAGTTCAGGTTTGAAGTCACTTTGTGAGGCTTACATAATAGAAACCACCCAAAAATGACCCCATTCTAGAAACTACACCCCTCAAGGTATTCAAAACTGATTTTACAAACATCGTTAACCCTTTAGGTGTTCCAGAAGAGTTAATGGCAAATGGTGATAAAATTTCAGAATTTTGATTTTTTGGGCAAATTTTCCATTTTAATCAATTTTTTTCCAGTAAAAAAGCAAGGGTGAACAGCCAAACAAAACTCTATATTTATTGCCCTGACTCTGCGGTTTACAGAAACACCCGATATGTGGTCGTATACCACTCTACGGCGAAGAGGGAAAGGAACGCTGTGTGGTTTTTGGAAGGCAGATTTCGCTGGACTGGTTTATTTACACCATGTCCCATTTGAAGCCCCCTGATGCACCCCTAGAGTAGAAACTCCAAAAAAGTGACCACATTTTGGAAACTACGGGATAAGGTGGCAGTTTTTTTGGTATTATTTTAGGGTACATATGATTTTTGGTTGCTCTATATGCTACACTTTTTGTGAAGCAAAGTAACAAAAAATAGAAATTCTGAAATTTCATCTCCATTTGCCATTGACTCTTGTGGAACACTTAAAGGGTTAACAAAGTTTGTAAAATCATTTTTGAAAACCTTGAGGGGTGTAGTTTCTTAAAAGGGGTCACTTTTTGGAGTTTCTACTCTAGGGGTGCATCAGGGGAACTTCAAATGGGACATGGTGTCAAAAAACAAGTCCAGCAAAATCTGCCTTCCAAAATCCATATGGCATTCCTTTCCTTCTGCGCCCTGCTGTGTGCCCGTACAGAGGTGTACGACCACATATGGGGTGTTTCTGTAAACTAAAGAATCAGGGAAATAAATATTGAGTTTTGTTTGGCTGTTAACCCTTAATTTGTTACAAGAAAAAAGGGATTAAAATGGAAAATTTGCCAAAAAAGACCTGTTTTGGCACCATTTTTATTTTTTATTATTTACAACGTTCATGTGACAGATTAGATAATGCACTATTTTTATAGAGAAGGTTGTTGCAAACGCAGGGATACCTAATATGTTTACTTTTTTAAATTTATTTAAGTTTTACACAATAGTATAATTTTTGAAACAAAAAAAATAATTTTAGTGTCTCCATAGCCTGAGAGCCAAAGTTTTATTATTTTTTGGGCGATTGTCTTAGTTAGAGTCTCATTAATGGTATGATTTTGGGGTACATACAACTTTTTGGATCACTTTTATTACCCTTTTTTGGAAGTAAATTGACAAAATTATGGCTTTTTTTTTACACCATTTTTATTTTTTATTTTTACGTTGTTCACCTGAGGGGTTAGATCATGTGATATTTTTATAGAGCAGGTTCTTATGGACACGGAAATACCTAATATGTGTACCTTTCTTTATTTATTAAGGTTTTACACAATAATATTTTTTAAACCAAAAAAACTTGTTTTAGTGTCTCGATAGTCTGAGAGCCATAGTGTTTTTATTTTTTGGGCCATGTAGGGGCTAATTTTTTGCGGGATGAGACGACGGTTCGAATGGTACTATTTTGGCGTACATATGACTTTTTGATCACTTTTATTACCTTTTTTTGAAGTAAGGTGAGCAAAATTTCAATTTCATCTTAGTTTTAATTTTTTATGGCGTTCACTGTGCAGGAAATGTAACATGACCGTTTTATAGATCGGGTCATTACGGACGCAGTGATATATAACATGTGTAGGGAATTTTATTTTTTTAATTTTTAATCAGGGATAAATGTGTTTTTTTTTACTTTTTTTTTAAACTTTTTTAACATTTTTTTTTTACCCAGACCCACTTGGTTCTTGAAGATCCAGTGGGTCTGATGTCTGTATAATGCAGTACAGTACACTATATAGTGTACTGCACTGTATTTCACTCACACTTTGTCTGAACAGATCTCTGCCTTTAGCACCTGTTGCCGTGGGAACCTTCCCCGTCTGCCACAACTGAGCAGACGGGGAAGGGGAGGGCTCCCTCCTTCTGTCACCCCATCTTGTCCGGGGGCTGCAAAGGCACAGAAGCCCCCCGATGGGAGAGGGAGGGAGCTCCCTCCCTCCTCACCTCTTCCATACAGCGGTCCCTACGGCTTGGCAACCACAGGTGAGGCAACATACTTCAGCCCTCACCTGTTATTGACAACAAAACCAGACTGCAGGCAACTGCATGCGGTTCAGGACTCACAGCCATAACCATGGTCGTGACAAAATCCTTTGCAGTTAATTACAGCCTGAAGTCTGGAACACATAGACATCCCCAGACGCTGGGTTTCATCCCTGGTGATGCTCTGCCAGGCCTCTACTGCAACTGTCTTCAGTTCCTGCTTGTTGTTGGGGCATTTTCTCTTCAATTTTGTCTTCAGCAAGTGAAATGCATGCTCAATCGGATTCAGCTCAGGTGATTGACTTGGCCATTGCATAACATTCCACTTCTTTCCCTTAAAAAACTCTTTGATTGCTCTTGTAGTATGCTTTGGGTCATTGTGAATCTGC
The DNA here is from genome assembly GCF_014858855.1 of Bufo gargarizans. Classification (NCBI taxonomy): domain Eukaryota; kingdom Metazoa; phylum Chordata; class Amphibia; order Anura; family Bufonidae; genus Bufo; species Bufo gargarizans. The sequence goes on along the minus strand of NC_058081.1, from coordinate 110,160,913 downwards.
ACTGTGAAGCTCCGTCCAATAAGTTCTGAAGCATTTGGCTGAATATGAGCAGATAATATTGCCCCAAACACTTCAAAATTATCCTGCTGCTTTTGTCAGCAGTCACATCATCAATAAATACAAGAGAACCAGTTCCATTGGCAGCCATACATGCCCACGCCATGACACTACCACCACCACGTTGCACTGATGAGGTGGTATGCTTAGGATCATGGTCAGTTCCTTTCCTTCTCCAAACTCTTCTCTTCCCATCACTCTGGTACAAGTTGATCTTGGTCTCATCTGTCCATAGGATGTTGTTCCAGAACTGTGAAGGATTTTTTAGATGTCGTTTGGCAAACTCTAATCTGGCCTTCCTGTTTTTGAGGCTCACCAATGGTTTACATTTTGTGGTGAACCCTGTGTATTCACTCTGGTGAAGTCTTCTCTTGATTGTTGACTTTGACACGCATACACCTACCTCCTGGAGAGTGTTCTTGATTAGAGTTGAGCGAACACCTGGATGTTCGGGTTCGAGAAGTTCGGCCGAACATCCCGGAAATGTTCGGGTTCGGGATCCGAACCCGATCCGAACTTCGTCCCGAACCCGAACCCCATTGAAGTCAATGGGGACCCGAACTTTTCGGCACTAAAAAGGCTGTAAAACAGCCCAGGAAAGAGCTAGAGGGCTGCAAAAGGCAGCAACATGTAGGTAAATCCCCTGCAAACAAATGTGGATAGGGAAATGAATTAAAATAAAAATTAAATAAATAAAAATTAACCAAAATCAATTGGAGAGAGGTTCCATAGCAGAGAATCTGGCTTCCCGTCACCCACCACTGGAACAATTCTAGTAAGAAGCAGGGCGGCAATACCAGAGGGTTAGACGGATCGTTAGTGATAGGGATATGTGTCAAACAAGATTAGACGATATGACCAATAAATTTAGAGAGCGAGGCTACCCCCCTGATCTATTGAAAATACAGCGTAATAAAGCTGAGATTACACCACCAGATAGAACTAAGAAAGAAACAAGGATCCCCTTAGTGATTAAATACCATCCCTGGTCCCAGCGCCTTAGGACTATTGTTAATCAACATTGGCACATATTATCTAAGTCCTATCCACGGATAGGAGAGTTCCAGAGGCCACCCATGATATGCTATAAACGGGCAGAAAATATTAGGGATAAAATAGTCCGGGCGGATGTGGGAAGTAATAAAATAGAAAGAGGACAGAGTACTTTATCTACACCTAGACGGGGCACTTTTCCTTGTTTAAACTGTGTCAATTGTTCCAGCGTTATAAAGGGTTCATGTTTCTCCCACCCTGAAAATATTCCAATAAGGGGCACGTTCACTTGTGATAGTAGATTTGTGGTTTACATTCTTAAATGTCCATGTGGATTACTATATGTGGGGGAAACCTCAATGAGAATGAAGGACAGACTAAGTAAACACAAATCTACTATCCGTAAACAGAATTTATTACTCCCAACACCCCTTCATTTTTATGATAAAAAACACAACATCTCGCAGTTGAGGTATCAGATTATTGAAGGTGTATCATTACCCCGTCGAGGGGGTGACAGAAATAAATTGTTATTGAAAAGGGAGGCTTACTGGATCCATCGTCTTCAGACAATGGAGCCCAGGGGCCTCAATCGTGAGTACAATGTGTCCTGCTTCCTATAAGGCATTCGGCCTTATGCAATCTGATAAATATATTTCTTTTTTTCTTCAGCGTGATTAATCACTGCAAGAATGGACTATGTGACTGAAAATCTTCGCCAGTATAGAGTGGATATGTTTTTTGCGAATTTTCAATTGCGAATTTTCAGTTGCGAATTTTTAGTTGCGAATTTTCAATTGCGAATTTTCAATTTTCAATTGCGAATTTTCAGTTGCGAATTTTCAATTGCGAATTTTTCAATGCGAATTTTTCATTGCGATTATTTGATATGCGAATTTTATTTAATGAGGGAGGCGGAGCTTCTTTGATGATGTCAGTTCCTTTGTGTTTCATTTATGTATAAATAGCTGGAGTGTAAGATGTTTTATGCAGTCTGATGAAAGCACATCTGTGCTGAAACGCGTCACTATGCCATTTTGAATATGTGACTGAATAAATCTACATTGTGATCTACATCAGCGAAGTGCCGGTCCTTTCCTTTGAAACCACCACTGGAACAGTCCATTCTCAGATATTTAGGCCCCGGCACCCAGGCAGAGGAGAGAGGTCCCGTAACAGAGAATCTGTCTTCATGTCAGCAGAGAATTAGTCTGCATGTCATAGCAGAGAATGAGGCTTCACGTCAGCCACCACTGCAACAGTCCATTGGCATATATTTAGGCCCAGCACCCAGGCAGAGGAGGGAGGTCCCGTAACAGAGAATCTGTCTTCATGTCAGCAGAGAATTAGTCTGCATGTCATAGCAGAGAATGAGGCTTCACGTCAGCCACCACTGCAACAGTCCATTGGCATATATTTAGGCCCAGCACACACACAGGCAGAGGAGAGAGGTCCCGTAACAGAGAATCTGGCTTCATGTCAGCAGAGAATCAGTCTGCATGTCATAGCAGAGAATGAGGCTTCACGTCAGCCACCACTGCAACAGTCCATTGGCATATATTTAGGCCCAGCACACACACAGGCAGAGGAGAGAGGTCCCGTAACAGAGGATCTGGCTTCATGTCAGCAGAGAATCAGTCTGCATGTCATAGCAGAGAATCAGGCTTCACGTCAGCCACCACTGCAACAGTCCATTGTCATAAATTTAGGCCCAGCACCCAGGCAGAGGAGAGAGGTCCCGTAACAGACAATCTGGCTTCATGTCAGCAGAGAATTAGTCTGCATGTCATAGCAGAGAATGAGGCTTCACGTCAGCCACCACTGCAACAGTCCATTGGCATATATTTAGGCCCAGCACACACACAGGCAGAGGAGAGAGGTCCCGTAACAGAGAATCTGGCTTCATGTCAGCAGAGAATCAGTCTGCATGTCATAGCAGAGAATGAGGCTTCACGTCAGCCACCACTGCAACAGTCCATTGGCATATATTTAGGCCCAGCACACACACAGGCAGAGGAGAGAGGTCCCGTAACAGACAATCTGGCTTCATGTCAGCAGAGAATCAGTCTGCATGTCATAGCAGAGAATGAGGCTTCACGTCACCCACCACTGCAACAGTCCATTGGCATATATTTAGGCCTAGCACACAGGCAGAGCAGAGAGGTCCCGTAACAGACAATCTGGCTTCATGACAGCAGAGAATCAGTCTGCATGTCATAGCAGAGAATGAGGCTTCACGTCACCCACCACTGCAACAGTCCATTGGCATATATTTAGGCCTAGCACACAGGCAGAGCAGAGAGGTCCCGTAACAGACGATCTGGCTTCATGTCAGCAGAGAATCAGTCTGCATGTCATAGCAGAGAATGAGGCTTCACGTCAGCCACCACTGCAACAGTCCATTGGCATATATTTAGGCCTAGCACACAGGCAGAGGAGAGAGGTCCCGTAACAGACAATCTGGCTTCATGTCAGCAGAGAATTAGTCTGCATGTCATAGCAGAGAATGAGGCTTCACGTCAGCCACCACTGCAACAGTCCATTGGCATATATTTAGGCCCAGCACCCAGGCAGAGGAGGGAGGTCCCGTAACAGAGAATCTGTCTTCATGTCAGCAGAGAATTAGTCTGCATGTCATAGCAGAGAATGAGGCTTCACGTCAGCCACCACTGCAACAGTCCATTGGCATATATTTAGGCCCAGCACACACACAGGCAGAGGAGAGAGGTCCCGTAACAGAGAATCTGGCTTCATGTCAGCAGAGAATCAGTCTGCATGTCATAGCAGAGAATGAGGCTTCACGTCAGCCACCACTGCAACAGTCCATTGGCATATATTTAGGCCCAGCACACACACAGGCAGAGGAGAGAGGTCCCGTAACAGAGGATCTGGCTTCATGTCAGCAGAGAATCAGTCTGCATGTCATAGCAGAGAATCAGGCTTCACGTCAGCCACCACTGCAACAGTCCATTGTCATAAATTTAGGCCCAGCACCCAGGCAGAGGAGAGAGGTCCCGTAACAGACAATCTGGCTTCATGTCAGCAGAGAATCAGTCTGCATGTCATAGCAGAGAATGAGGCTTCACGTCAGCCACCACTGCAACAGTCCATTGGCATATATTTAGGCCTAGCACACAGGCAGAGGAGAGAGGTCCCGTAACAGACAATCTGGCTTCATGTCAGCAGAGAATCAGTCTGCATGTCATAGCAGAGAATGAGGCTTCACGTCACCCACCACTGCAACAGTCCATTGGCATATATTTAGGCCTAGCACACAGGCAGAGCAGAGAGGTCCCGTAACAGACAATCTGGCTTCATGACAGCAGAGAATCAGTCTGCATGTCATAGCAGAGAATGAGGCTTCACGTCACCCACCACTGCAACAGTCCATTGGCATATATTTAGGCCTAGCACACAGGCAGAGGAGAGGTTCATTCAACTTTGGGTAGCCTCGCAATATAATGGTAAAATGAAAATAAAAATAGGATTGAATGAGGAAGTGCCCTGGAGTCCAATAATATATGGTTATGGGGAGGTAGTTAATGTCTAATCTGGACAAGGGACGGACAGGCCCTGTGGGATCCATGCCTGGTTCATTTTTATGAACGTCAGCTTGTCCACATTGGCTGTAGACAGGCGGCTGCGTTTGTCTGTAATGACGCCCCCTGCCGTGCTGAATACACGTTCAGACAAAACGCTGGCTGCCGGGCAGGCCAGCACCTCCAAGGCATAAAAGGCTAGCTCTGGCCACGTGGACAATTTAGAGACCCAGAAGTTGAATGGGGCCGAACCATCAGTCAGTACGTGGAGGGGTGTGCACACGTACTGTTCCACCATGTTAGTGAAATGTTGCCTCCTGCTAACACGTTGCGTATCAGGTGGTGGTGCAGTTAGCTGTGGCGTGTTGACAAAAGTTTTCCACATCTCTGCCATGCTAACCCTGCCCTCAGAGGAGCTGGCCGTGACACAGCTGCCTTGGCGACCTCTTGCTCCTCCTCTGCCTTGGCCTTGGGCTTCCACTTGTTCCCCTGTGACATTTGGGAATGCTCTCAGTAGCGCGTCTACCAACGTGCGCTTGTACTCGCGCATCTTCCTATCACGCTCCAGTGCAGGAAGTAAGGTGGGCACATTGTCTTTGTAGCGTGGATCCAGCAGGGTGGCAACCCAGTAGTCCGCACAGGTTAAAATGTGGGCAACTCTGCTGTCGTTGCACAGGCACTGCAGCATGTAGTCGCTCATGTGTGCCAGGCTGCCCAGGGGTAAGGACAAGCTGTCCTCTGTGGGAGGCGTATCGTCATCGTCCTGCCTTTCCCCCCAGCCACGCACCAGTGATGGACCCGAGCTGCGTTGGGTGCCACCCCGCTGTGACCATGCTTCATCCTCATCCTCCTCCACCTCCTCCTCATCCTCGTCCTCCTCGTCCTCCAGTAGTGGGCCCTGGCTGGCCACATTTGTACCTGGCCTCTGCTGTTGCCAAAAACCTCCCTCTGAGTCACTTCGAAGAGACTGGCCTGAAAGTGCTAAAAATGACCCCTCTTCCTCCTCCTCCTCCTCCTCCTCCTGGGCCACCTCCTCTTCCATCATCGCCCTAAGTGTTTTCTCAAGGAGACATAGAAGTGGTATTGTAACGCTGATAACGGTGTCATCGCCACTGGCCATGTTGGTGGAGTACTCGAAACAGCGCAACAGGGCACACAGGTCTCGCATGGAGGCCCAGTCATTGGTGGTGAAGTGGTGCTGTTCTGTAGTGCGACTGACCCGTGCGTGCTGCAGCTGAAACTCCACTATGGCCTGCTGCTGCTCGCACAGTCTGTCCAGCATGTGCAAGGTGGAGTTCCACCTGGTGGGCACGTCGCATATGAGGCGGTGAGCGGGAAGGCCGAAGTTACGCTGTAGCGCAGACAGGCGAGCAGCAGCAGGATGTGAACGCCGGAAGCGCGAACAGACGGCCCGCACTTTATGCAGCAGCTCTGACATGTCGGGGTAGTTGTGAATGAACTTCTGCACCACCAAATTCAGCACATGCGCCAAGCAAGGGATGTGCGTCAAATTGGCTAGTCCCAGAGCTGCAACGAGATTTCGCCCATTATCACACACCACCAGGCCGGGCTTGAGGCTCACCGGCAGCAACCACTCGTCGGTCTGTTGTTCAATACCCCGCCACAACTCCTGTGCAGTGTGGGGCCTGTCCCCCAAACATATGAGTTTCAGAATGGCCTGCTGACGTTTACCCCGGGCTGTGCTGAAGTTGGTGGTGAAGGTGTGTGGCTGACTGGATGAGCAGGTGGAAGAAGAGGAGGAGGAAGCCGAGAAGGAGGAGGTGGCAACAGGAGGCAAAGAATGTTGCCCTGCGATCCTTGGCGGCGGAAGGACGTGCGCCAAACAGCTCTCCGCCTGGGGCCCAGCTGCCACTACATTTACCCAGTGTGCAGTTAGGGAGATATAGCGTCCCTGGCCGTGCTTACTGGTCCACGTATCTGTGGTTAGGTGGACCTTGCTACAGATGGCGTTGCGCAGTGCACACTTGATTTTATGGGATACTTGGTTGTGCAGGGAAGGCACGGCTCTCTTGGAGAAGTAGTGCCGGCTGGGAACAACATACTGTGGGACAGCAAGCGACATGAGCTGTTTGAAGCTGTCTGTGTCCACCAGCCTAAATGACAGCATTTCATAGGCCAGTAGTTTAGAAATGCTGGCATTCAGGGCCAGGGATCGAGGGTGGCTAGGTGGGAATTTACGCTTTCTATCAAATGTTTGTGAGATGGAGAGCTGAACGCTGGCGTGTGACATGGTTGAGACGCTTGGTGACGGAGGTGGTGGTGGTGGTGTTGGTGGTACATCCCCTGTTTGCTGGGCGGCAGGTGCCAACGTTCCTCCAGAGGCGGAGGAAGAGGCCGAGGCGGCAGCAGCAGAATAGGCCGAGGCGGCAGCAGCAGAAGAGGTAGCAGGGGGAGCCTGAGTGACTTCCTTGGTTTTAAGGTGTTTACTCCACTGCAGTTCATGCTTTGCATCCAGGTGCCTGGTCATGCAGGTTGTGCTCAGGTTCAGAACGTTAATGCCTCGCTTCAGGCTCTGATGGCACAGCGTGCAAACCACTCGGGTCTTGTCGTCAGCACATTGTTTGAAGAAGTGCCATGCCAGGGAACTCCTTGAAGCTGCCTTTGGGGTGCTCGGTCCCAGATGGCGGCGGTCAGTAGCAGGCGGAGTCTCTTGGCGGCGGGTGTTCTGCTTTTGCCCACTGCTCCCTCTTTTGCTACGCTGTTGGCTCGGTCTCACCACTGCCTCTTCCTCCGAACTGTGAAAGTCAGTGGCACGACCTTCATTCCATGTGGGGTCTAGGACCTCATCGTCCCCTGCATCGTCTTCCACCCAGTCTTGATCCCTGACCTCCTGTTCAGTCTGCACACTGCAGAAAGACGCAGCAGTTGGCACCTGTGTTTCGTCATCATCAGAGACATGCTGAGGTGGTATTCCCATGTCCTCATCATCAGGAAACATAAGTGGTTGTGCGTCAGTGCATTCTATGTCTTTCACCGCTGGGGAAGGGCTAGGTGGATGCCCTTGGGAAACCCTGCCAGCGGAGTCTTCAAACAGCATAAGAGACTGCTGCATAACTTGAGGCTGAGACAGTTTCCCTGGTATGCATGGGGGTGATGTGACAGACTGATGGGGTTGGTTTTCAGGCGCCATCTGTGCGCTTTCTGCAGAAGACTGGGTGGGAGATAATGTGAACGTGCTGGATCCACTGTCGGCCACCCAATTGACTAATGCCTGTACCTGCTCAGGCCTTACCATCCTTAGAACGGCATTGGGCCCCACCATATATCGCTGTAAATTCTGGCGGCTACTGGGACCTGAGGTAGTTGGTACACTAGGACGTGTGGATGTGGCAGAACGGCCACGTCCTCTCCCAGCACCAGAGGGTCCACTAACACCACCACGACCATGTCCACGTCCGCGTCCCTTACTAGATGTTTTTCTCATTGTTATGGTTCACCACAACAACAAATATATTATTTGGCCCAATGTATTGTATTCAAATTCAGCGGGATATAAATTTGAGGCCTAGTATTTAGGCGCTGGGTGACCGGTATGGATTTAGTGACAGAATTAGACTTGGAAATGCACAGAAGCGTGTGTGTGTGAAGTTATTCTGAATGACCCAATGTGCACCTTGAATATTATATACCCTTTTAGGGATAGATTTCAAATAGCTCTGATATAGCAGAAACCACTAAATTATGAAATTGCTAAATTGGGAATTGTATTTCAACCCAGAACAAGAAATGTGCTTGAACGGACACTAAATAACTCGCCCAGCTACAGCACTAACGAGAGATTTAGCAGGATATAAATTTGAGGCCTAGTATTTAGGCGCTGGGTGACAGGTATGGGTTTAGTGACAGAATTAGACTTGGAAATACACAGTAGCGGGTGTGTGTGAAGTTATTCTGAATGACCCAATGTGCACCTTGAATATTATATACCCTTTTAGGGATAGATTTCAAATAGCTCTGATATAGCAGAAACCACTAAATTATGAAATTGCTAAATTGGGAATTGTATTTCAACCCAGAACAAGAAATGTGCTTGAACGGACACTAAATAACTCGCCCAGCTACAGCACTAACGAGAGATTTAGCAGGATATAAATTTGAGGCCTAGTATTTAGGCGCTGGGTGACCGGTATGGATTTAGCGACAGAATTAGACTTGGAAATGCACAGTAGCGTGTGTGTGAAGTTATTCTGAATGACCCAATGTGCACCTTGAATATTATATACCCTTTTAGGGATAGATTTCAAATAGCTCTGATATAGCAGAAACCACTAAATTATGAAATTGCTAAATTGGGAATTGTATTTCAACCCAGAACAAGAAATGTGCTTGAACGGACACTAAATAACTCGCCCAGCTACAGCACTAACGAGAGATTTAGCAGGATATAAATTTGAGGCCTAGTATTTAGGCGCTGGGTGACAGGTATGGGTTTAGTGACAGAATTAGACTTGGAAATACACAGTAGCGGGTGTGTGTGAAGTTATTCTGAATGACCCAATGTGCACCTTGAATATTATATACCCTTTTAGGGATAGATTTCAAATAGCTCTGATATAGCAGAAACCACTAAATTATGAAATTGCTAAATTGGGAATTGTATTTCAACCCAGAACAAGAAATGTGCTTGAACGGACACTAAATAACTCGCCCAGCTACAGCACTAACGAGAGATTTAGCAGGATATAAATTTGAGGCCTAGTATTTAGGCGCTGGGTGACAGGTATGGGTTTAGTGACAGAATTAGACTTGGAAATACACAGTAGCGGGTGTGTGTGAAGTTATTCTGAATGACCCAATGTGCACCTTGAATATTATATACCCTTTTAGGGATAGATTTCAAATAGCTCTGATATAGCAGAAACCACTAAATTATGAAATTGCTAAATTGGGAATTGTATTTCAACCCAGAACAAGAAATGTGCTTGAACGGACACTAAATAACTCGCCCAGCTACAGCACTAACGAGAGATTTAGCAGGATATAAATTTGAGGCCTAGTATTTAGGCGCTGGGTGACAGGTATGGGTTTAGTGACAGAATTAGACTTGGAAATACACAGTAGCGGGTGTGTGTGAAGTTATTCTGAATGACCCAATGTGCACCTTGAATATTATATACCCTTTTAGGGATAGATTTCAAATAGCTCTGATATAGCAGAAACCACTAAATTATGAAATTGCTAAATTGGGAATTGTATTTCAACCCAGAACAAGAAATGTGCTTGAACGGACACTAAATAACTCGCCCAGCTACAGCACTAACGAGAGATTTAGCAGGATATAAATTTGAGGCCTAGTATTTAGGCGCTGGGTGACAGGTATGGGTTTAGTGACAGAATTAGACTTAGAAATACACAGTAGCGGGTGTGTGTGAAGTTATTCTGAATGACCCAATGTGCACCTTGAATATTATATACCCTTTTAGGGATAGATTTCAAATAGCTCTGATATAGCAGAAACCACTAAATTATGAAATTGCTAAATTGGGAATTGTATTTCAACCCAGAACAAGAAATGTGCTTGAACGGACACTAAATAACTCGCCCAGCTACAGCACTAACGAGAGATTTAGCAGGATATAAATTTGAGGCCTAGTATTTAGGCGCTGGGTGACAGGTATGGGTTTAGTGACAGAATTAGACTTGGAAATACACAGTAGCGGGTGTGTGTGAAGTTATTCTGAATGACCCAATGTGCACCTTGAATATTATATACCCTTTTAGGGATAGATTTCAAATAGCTCTGATATAGCAGAAACCACTAAATTATGAAATTGCTAAATTGGGAATTGTATTTCAACCCAGAACAAGAAATGTGCTTGAACGGACACTAAATAACTCGCCCAGCTACAGCACTAACGAGAGATTTAGCAGGATATAAATTTGAGGCCTAGTATTTAGGCGCTGGGTGACAGGTATGGGTTTAGTGACAGAATTAGACTTGGAAATACACAGTAGCGGGTGTGTGTGAAGTTATTCTGAATGACCCAATGTGCACCTTGAATATTATATACCCTTTTAGGGATAGATTTCAAATAGCTCTGATATAGCAGAAACCACTAAATTATGAAATTGCTAAATTGGGAATTGTATTTCAACCCAGAACAAGAAATGTGCTTGAACGGACACTAAATAACTCGCCCAGCTACAGCACTAAGGACAGATTTAGCTGGATATAAATTTGAGGCCTAGTATTTAGGCGCTGGGTGACAGGTATGGGTTTAGTGACAGAATTAGACTTGGAAATGCACAGTAGCGGGTGTGTGAAGTTATTCTGAATGTCCCTATGTGCACCTTCAATATGATCTACCCTTTTAGGGATAGATTTCAAATAGCTCTGATATAGCAGAAACCACTAAATTATGAAATTGCTAAATTGGGAATTGTATTTCAACCCAGAACAAGAAATGTGCTTGAACGGACACTAAATAACTCGCCCAGCTACAGCACTAACGAGAGATTTAGCAGGATATAAATTTGAGGCCTAGTATTTAGGCGCTGGGTGACAGGTATGGGTTTAGTGACAGAATTAGACTTGGAAATACACAGTAGCGGGTGTGTGTGAAGTTATTCTGAATGACCCAATGTGCACCTTGAATATTATATACCCTTTTAGGGATAGATTTCAAATAGCTCTGATATAGCAGAAACCACTAAATTATGAAATTGCTAAATTGGGAATTGTATTTCAACCCAGAACAAGAAATGTGCTTGAACGGACACTAAATAACTCGCCCAGCTACAGCACTAAGGACAGATTTAGCTGGATATAAATTTGAGGCCTAGTATTTAGGCGCTGGGTGACAGGTATGGGTTTAGTGACAGAATTAGACTTGGAAATGCACAGTAGCGGGTGTGTGAAGTTATTCTGAATGACCCTATGTGCACCTTGAATATTATATACCCTTTTAGGGATAGATTTCAAATAGCTCTGATACAGCAGAAACCACTAAATTTTTAAATTGCTAAATTGGGAATTGTATTTCAACCCAGAACAAAAAATGTGCTTTGACGGACACTAAATAACTTTCCCAGCCACAACAGGACAGCGGTAACGAGAGATTTAGCGGGATATAAATTTGAGGCCTAGTATTTAGGCGCTGGGTGACCGGTATGGATTTAGTGACAGAATTAGACTGGGATATGGCCAAAAAATAACCACACTATTGCTGGTTAAATGCACTTGGTGATGGGCGCAGCTTGCCCCTGATGTAGTATATGGCCAAAAAATGAACAGACTATTGCTGGTTAAATGCACTTGGTGTCACAGCTTGACCAACCACACTACTGAGGGTTAAATGCACTTGGTGACGGGCGCAGCTTGCCCCTGATTTAGTATATGGCCAAAAAATGAACAGACTATTGCTGGTTAAATGCACTTGGTGTGATAGCTTGACCAACCACACTACTGAGGGTTAAATGCACTTGGTGTGACAGCTTCACCCTGATGTAGGCTTTAGCCAAAAAACAACCACACCATTGAGGGTTAAATGCACTTGGTCGCAGCTTGTGCTGGCGCACCACAAGACACAAAATGGCCGCCGATCACCCCAGAAAAATGTGACTGACAAACGGTCTGGGCAGCCTAAAAACAGTGAGCAATTGAGGATCAGCAGCTCAATGATCCACAGCTGCAGATCGATCAGTTAATCAAGTCCTTTGGAGGAGTTAATCTGCCTAATCTCGCCCTACTGTCGCAGCCGCAACCTCTCCCTACGCTAATCAGAGCAGAGTGACGGGCGGCGCTATGTGACTCCAGCTTAAATAGAGGCTGGGTCACATGGTGCTCTGGCCAATCACAGCCATGCCAATAGTAGGCATGGCTGTGATGGCCTCTTGGGGCAAGTAGTATGACGCTTGTTGATTGGCTGCTTAGCAGCCTTTCAAAAAGCGCCAAGAAAGCGTCACAAAAGCGCGAAGAAAGCGACGAACACCGAACCCGAACCCGGACTTTTACGAAAATGTCCGGGTTCGGGTCCGTGTCACGGACACCCCAAAATTCGGTACGAACCCGAACTATACAGTTCGAGTTCGCTCATCCCTATTCTTGATCTGGCCAACTGTTGTGAAGGGTGTTTTCTTCACCAGGGAAAGAATTATTCGGTCATCCACCACAGTTGTTTTCCGTGGTCTTCCATGTCTTTTGGTGTTGCTGAGCTCACCGATGCGTTCCTTCTTTTTTAGAATGTTCCAAACAGTTGTTTTAGCCACGCCTAATGTTTTTGCTATCTCTCTGATGGGTTTGTTTTGTTTTTTTAGCCTGATGATGGCTTGCTTCACTGATAGTGACAGCTCTTTGGATTTCATCTTGAGAGTTGACAGCAACAGATTCCAAATGCAAATAGCACACTTGAAATTAACTCTGGACCTTTTATCTGCTCATTGTAATTAGGATAATGAGGCAATAACACACACCTGGCCATGGAACAGCTGAGAAGCCAATTGTCCCATTAATTTAGGTTCCTTGACAAGTGGGAGGCACATATGCAAACTGTTGTAATTCCTACACCGTTTACCTGATTTGGATGTAAATACCCTCAAATTAAAGCTGACAGTCCGCAGTTAAAGCACCTCTTGTTCGTTTAATTTCAAATCCTTTGTGGTGGTGTATAGAGCCAAAAATGTTAGAATTGTGTCGATGTCCCAATATTTATGGACCTGACTGTATATGTAAAAGATATTATGGGTAAAGCATCAGTAGTAGTTTCCCACATATTATGCATTCATATATATCAGAAGTATGAATATTCATATATATATATATATATATATATATATATATTTATATAAAAAAATTCTTTTTTAGTAGTGACACATTTTTTTAAATATATAAATTTAATTTAGCCTCTATTTCTGAAATGTTTCTGGTGGGAATTGAACTCACAACCTTCTACATTACAGCCAAGAACCTTAACCAGCATGACCAATTATATAAAAAATAAAAAATACTACTAGGAATTATTCCTATACAGCAGAAGTCTCATATTTGTATATATATATATATATATATATATATATATATAAATATATATTCACCGAATGAAGAGGCAGCACTTCCAGTGAGAAGGCCGAAACGTTGCTGGGAATAAAGTTTGGGGTCGTCACCCTATCACCCATAACTGGAAGTGCTGCCTCTTCATTCGGTGAATATATATGTTGGAGGACAAGCCAGCCTCTTTGAGGAACATTGCACCCAGTGCACAACGTCTGACTGTGCTGCTGCATCATCTGTGGTATTATATATATATATATATATATATATATATATTTTTTTTTTTTTTTTTTTTCAGTAACTGGCTATGCAGATCTATAGTGTAGTGGTTAACATTCTTAGCTGTAATGTAGAAGGTTGTGAGTTTGAATTCTGCCAGAAACTTTTCATAAATAAAGGCTAAATTAGGTTTAAATACACTAACTCGAGCATCGTGCTTGAGCACTCGTGATATTCGGCCGTGCATCGCGATGCTCGAGCCGAACTGGTGTCTAGTATATCCCCCACCTCTTACATCTATATATATGTGCTCTATACTGAGAAGTCTGAATTGATTTACATATAGCTCCCTAACACGTGTTGGGACTTTATATTCTTTTATTTACATTTGGCCACTAGGACCATAAATGTCCCTAAGCTGACACGGGTTAATAATTATAAAATATAACATTTATTACTTGTCCTTAAAATAAATTTAAAATTTTCAGCAATGCCTGCCTTGTATTTAATGTAACAACATAGTGTCTGATTATGGCGTACGTCCACTGGATGGCACTATACACGTGTAGCTGTATTTCTCATTACTTTCTTTAATGAAGCATCTCTCTACTTAGATACTGCACGCTGTTCTTTTCACAGCGTGCTAGTTGCTACCGTGACTGCCTTCCTGGGCTATGCTCCTCTTAGCTATATATCTCCCAGACGTTAATGCAGGCCAGGCAGAAACTGGCTAAAACACTGATATAAACACTGAGAAGTAACTTATGAGATAGCAGTCTTACATCATTATATCATATATGTCAGTGCCAGGGAGGTGGATAAATTCTACTTGCTCAAAAAATGTTTGTGCAAGTGGCGTTTAAAATGTCACAAATGATGTTTGCCTTTTTTTAATGCCTGGAGTAGGGGGGTATGATAAATTCCCCCTTTAGTATCATAATAGTGAAGTGTGGAGAACACAATTATCCCATCTCAGTGGCTTGGATTGGTGATGAATGAACATCCCACCACTACTCGCTGGTTTCATGTCACCATCACTGATCAGTTCTTGGTTTTCCATTGATTTTAAGCTCTTAAAGGGCTTCTGTCACTTGCTGGTAGCAGCCACATCCTGCTTTCAAAAAAACGCCCCTCCTCATGTTGATTGACAGGGCCAGCGATCGCTCTCGTCCTCTGGCTGGCCCTGTCTGCGTTCAAAATCTCGCGCCTGCGCCGTACCGGTCTTCAGTCGGTGCAGGCGCACTGAGAGGGGCCTGCGCCGATGACGTCACATCTACACCCGGCGCAGGCGCACTGAGGAAGGAGCGGCCGAGTGAGCGTCCTCCTCTCAGTGCGCCTGCGCCGAATACAGACCGGTACGGCGCAGGCGCGAGATTTTGAACGCAGACAGGGCCAGACAGAGGACGAGAGCGATCGCTGGCCCTGTCAATCAACAGGAGGAGGGCGTTTTTTTGAAAGCAGGATGTGGCTGCTACTAGCAAGTAACCTCCCTACTTGCTGGTAGAGAGGTAATTTACATATTATAAAAGTCTGTTTTTTAAAGAAACTAGTGAACGAAAAAGGCTAAGAGCACTATATATTGAAAAATCGCCCAAAAACTAAAAATGACTTTTGGGGGGTGACAGAAGTCCTTTAATGGTGGCTTGTAATATAATCACGTTTTAAAAGTCACTGCACGTAATCTGTTCCCCACCGTGGATCTGTGTACACACCGGAGTGGACAGTACACGACACACAGAAGACAGGAGACTAAATCTCATGACCGGTCAACATGGGACTCCAAAGTGAAATTTGGAACGGATTACCTCAATTACCAGACACTCACATGTGATACACATAGATACATACATCACATAAACCACATACATACAGTATACATGAATTAGTGAGTGCTGTTACTGAACATATTCAGGTGAAACTCGAAAAATTTGAATATCGTGCAAAAGTCCATTTATTTCAATAATGGAAATTAAAAGGAATTGCATTAATGCAGCTTAAAATTTCAATTTTTGGAAAAGGCTCAATATTCTAGGCTCAAAGTGTCACACTCTAGTCAGCTAATTAATCCATACCCCCTGAGCAAAGGGGACCTCAAAACTGTGACTTTGGGGTTTCATAAGCTGTAAGCCATAATCATCCAAATTATAACAAATAAAGGTTTGAATTATCTCGCTTTGCATGTAATGCGTCTCATATGTTAGTTTCACCTTTTAAGTTGCTTTACTGAAATAAATGAACTTTGCACGATATTCTAATTTTTCGAGTTTCACCTGTAAAAAGTATCACAATGTGGTGAATCCATGTATGATCACTATCTGGTGCTGAAGTAGAACACGCTGTGATGTCATCATGTAGAATCTCCAGGCCTGGTGAAGCTACCATACTCTTTATGATGTCATAATCAATATCTGGTCTGGCCACACTTATTGTGATGTCATGATGTGTAGAATCTGGATGAGGTTAACCTCTTGTGATGTCATAATGTAGAATGGGGGTAATTCCGGCTCACTTCCTGGCACCTGTGTCAGTCTGGCTCAAAATGTGCCCACGCAAGCGACGCCGAGTAGAGATAGAAGAAATGGAGGCTATTTTGGTGAAGCATTGGAAAATGGAAGAGGTCATCCCTCGCAAGCGACGAAGATTAGAGATGGATGTAGTAGAAGATATGGAGGTCGTGGAAAGGCAGTACCCAGATGATATTGAAATGGAAGATGTAGAACAAAAATACCAATTTGACAAGGACGGGGACTGCATAATGACAGACGTGAGCTCCCCCAAACAGTAAAACCCCCAAATAAGGTGCAGGAATTTCTTATTGTGATTTATTGTTAAATCCTGGAATGCTTGTACTTACATTGTTTTCTTCTATAGGATCTAGCTGCAAAGAACATGTGATTCCTTCCTGGTAGAAAACATATTTAAATGCATAGGAAGAAAAACATCTGATAGACCTCATCTACACAGCCAGAATTTACAGAAAAGTTAATTTAAAAAAATATATTTATATCTTTCAATAAATATTTCTTCTTTTGTTCATTAATGGAATGGCATTTTCACTGCTTGGGGGTTTAATTCATGGCCATTTCTTATTAGGGGCATAACTACTGTGTTGGAGCACAAACGAGGCATGTCTATTGTGAAGGGGGCACTAAGGGAGAATAACTACGGTGTGAGAGCACAAGGAGTGCTAGGCCGGATTTGGTGAGTTTAAATAGTCATTGGGCAGAGGTATCTTGAGGCATGGCTTTGCCTCCTTAGGGCCCTTGCAGACGAGCGTTGGTCACGCTCCAAGTCTGCAGCGCAGCTCCCAGCCTGAACTGTCAGCGCTGCCGCTGACGGGAGTCACACAGCATTATATTGATTTATGATGCTATGTAACCCTTACAGTTCTGGAATGTATTGCATATAACTGACAGCATTATGCCAGTGTTATCCAATACATTCCAGGAGTGTAAGGGTTACATAGCATCATAAATCAATATAATGCTATGTGACCCCGTCAGTGCTAGGAGTTCAGGCCGGGAGCTGCGCTGCGCATTCGCAGCGTAACCAACGCTCGTCTGCAAGGGCCCTTAGGCTTTTTGACGGGGATATACTTTTAGACATGGAGTGGAATGATGCTCTGCCCTAATTCTGTTGAGGAGGATGTGGAGGAAGTGGATAAACGCCTGGTGTGGGAACCAGTGTCAATAGCATCTTGCCTCCTTTCTGTGGTGCAGGGTTATCACTTTCATGCAAAACATTGACCCATGAAAGACATACTATCCTAGCCGTAACAGTCGGTCCACATGTCTGTGGTGGAGTGGACCTTTCTGGCCACATGAAAATACCAGGCAGGGGTGTCTTGTTTAGCAAAAATAATGGTATCTAGGTAACTTCCATCAAAGTTGTTGTTCTCCCTTGGTGTGCTTTTTTGCAGACTGCTCAGCGAGGTCGGACCCATGTTGGTGAGTATTCTTACCTGATACCCACTGCTAGGTTCTGGCCCCATTACTCTCTCTCATACACCGCATGTGTCAGGTCGCCCCACATAAACATCATGTTTAAAGAGTGTCAAGTGACCGCTGCAGCAAATGACTTGCCTCATTATTTCCTACAATGCTACACTGCACCAACATCTTTAGCTGCCAAGGGTAGCTGCCTTGCACCTCCCCATCAATGGCACCCCAAATAACCATTAGACAGGAGAACCCAAAGACTAGGGTGTGCTCTTCCCATCACTGCATGGCTCAGGAGGGTATCAGAATAAAAACTACAACCGCCATTCTCGCCACTATCACTCCTATTCTCTCCTTTGCTTGCCTCCTCTGGGCTCGCTGCAGACATGTTTGCATAGTCCTCCAGAGCTAAAGGGAAAAAAGATTATATGGGAAGTTTGAGAAGTGACTTCTCTAAAAGACTAGTGTTGATCGAGCACAACAGTGCTCGGGTGCTCTGGCCTTGAACCAGGCACCCCCTGCTCTGAAGAGGGGAGGGTACATTGGTTCATAGGAAAATATCAGAAATTGTGATGGAAGCACCACCGAAATGGTTCGGGAACAGCATGGGGAGGATGTCTGGATGCATCTTGGACTCCCAGGTCGCTGCTGGGAACGATGTTATGCGATTAGTATGACACTTTTACAGACTGACAATAATACGCACCAAACCGAAGGTAAATTTGAATTTAGAGGGAAAAAAATTGTTAGAAAACCTTCTTTCCTGTATATTTACTTGTACATGAAGTGCAAGTTCAGCCAAACATTTTGTTGATTTTCGGAACTGGGGTCATGATTAAGAGATGGTGGCATCTGTATTGCGCCGCTAGAGGTGAAATTCGTGGACCGGCGCAAGACGAACCACAGTAAAAGTAAATGTTTTCATTAATAAAAACCCAAAGTCTTTGGGTTCCGGGGGGAGTATGGTTGCAAAGCTGAAACAAACTAATTGATGGAAGGGCACCACCAGGAGTGGAGCCTGCGGCTTAATTTGACTAAACACGGCAAACCTCACCCGACCCGGACACGGAAAGGATTGACAGATTGATATCTCTTTCACGATTCTGTGGGAGGTAGTGCATGGCCATTGAGTGGAGCGATTTGTCTGGTTAATTCCGATAACCAACAAGACTTCTCCGTGCTAATTAGTTACGCGACTCCCGGCGGTGAGGATTGTGTTGACTCATGGGAGAGTGCCTGCTGCTTAGCTGACCATCGAAAAAACTATGGGTGAGGGCCTGCGGGTGAGCTGACCATCGCAAACATTATGGGCGAGGGCCTGCTCCCACTTTGTGGACTCTAGATAACTTCTGCCTGATCGCACGTCCCTGTGACGTCAATGTTCCATTTGGATGTCTACCCTATCAACTTTCGATGTTCTTTTATGCGCCTACCATGGTGACCACGTGTAATAGGTAATCAGTGTTCGATTTTGGAGAGGGAGCCTGAGAAACGGCTACCACATCCAAGGAAGGCAAGGGGTGGCGCGCAAATTACCCACTCCCTAATTACCCACTCCTCAGTATGACACCTACAGCCAGATACAATGATATCAAAACACTCATCCTGAGTCAGGCACTGACAAATTCAAATATGAGACTTCTGCTGTATAGGAATACTTACTACTAGCAAATATGAGACTTCTGCTGTATAGGAATACTTACTACTAGCAGTAGCAAGTATTCCTATACAGCAGAAATATCATTTTATATTTTTTTTTAAGTAACTGAACATGCAGATCTATAGTGTAGTGGTTAAGATTTTTGGCTGTAATGTAAAAGGTTGTGAGTACAAATTCCATCAGAAACTTTTCAGAAATAGAGGCAAATTTTAATTTAAACATATATATATAAGTTTTTAGCCATAATTAGAGTTAAGCGGACGCCTGGATGTTCGGCCGAACTTCACAAAAAAGTTTGAGTTCGGGACCCGAACTTGATCCCGAACCCGAACACTATTGAACTTTTGAGCTCTAAATTGGCTGTAGAAATGTCATGGAAAGGGCTAGAGGGCTGCAAATGGCATCCAAATGTGGTTAAGAGCATGGCAAGTAGGAGGTTGAGGATGCGTTGGATGTGGTGGTGTAGGTGGAAGCGGTGGTGGAGGAGGAGGTAGCCTACACTGCTTTTTGGTTTAAAATGTATTTTTATTTTTTTAAATTAGGGTACACCCGAAAACATTGGGAAATATAACCTGTGATAACCCCTACAGTCATGCTAAACACACGTTCAGACAATACACTGGCTGCAGGGCAGGCCAGCACCTCCAAGGCGTAAATGGCAAGCTCAGGCCATGTGCCCAATTTGGAGACCCAGAAGTTGAAGGGGGCCGAACCATCATTCAGTACGTGTAGGCATGTGCACACATACTGCTCCACCATGTCACACGTCCCCGTGATGTCCATGATCCAATTGGATATCTTCTCTATCAAATTTCGATGTTCTTTTATGCGCCTACCATTTTGATCACGGGTGGTGGGGAATCAGGTTTCCAGGCCGGAGAGGAAGCCTGAGAAAGGGATACCACATCCAGGGGAGGACAATGGATTAAATTAAATGTAATCGAGCGGAAATGTGGGACAAAGTATTGACACAGATGACATACCAGTTGTGCATCCGTTTTTTTTGACGGAACCATTGACTTGAATGGGTCTGTCCTCCGATTTCCACTGACAAGAATAGGACAGTTTATATTTTTTTGACGGACTGGAATCACAGATCACAGACGCGGATAAAAAACAGAGGACTGTCATTTTTTTTTTCACAGCTCCATAGAAATGAATGGGATCTCCGCTAAACTGTGAAAAATAACCGAACGGACGCGGATGCTCACAACAGTCGTGTGCATGAGGCCAAAAATTGCTGAATTTCACCCGAAAATGTAATACTAGGTATAGGAGTGGTATATCACACCCAAAATTGGTGAATTTCACCTGAAAAGGTGACAGACAAATTAGTGAATTGTTTTAACCTGTCTACTAGGTATAGCAGTGGTATATGCAACAAATGTAGAAAAGGTAAGAAAAGGTATGCGGCACTCACCGAAGTAGAAAAGCAGTTATTCTTTATTCATTCCTCTTGAGGAAGGTAACAAACAGGTTACTGGGGCGGACACAATGTTGCAGGTGGTAGCGGTGTTCTGGTTCTGGACAAGCTGCCAGTTCGGTTGATGTACTGCTCAATAGTCCATAACAGCGGCTACGGCCGTTTCGCGTGTACTATCGCGCTTCTTCTGGCCGCTGTAATCGTCATCGCGCAGCCTTGCGCTTTATAGAGGCGGCGCTACACAGCCAGAGCCATCAGCTGCAACTATGCGCCGCAAAATTGGTAACGTTAAAACCATAAAACGTGGAAAAGGACGAATACATGCAATTCAGCACCAGTAATTCATTTTCGACTCTTTGACATAATACACATTGCCGTGCAGTGATATTACTTGCTCATCCAATACACAGAAGTAATATTAATAATTACAAGAACACCTGAGATCAAGTCCTCCAAAAGATAAAGGAGTCTAATGCTATCTAACCACAACATAGATGGACATTTTGAAGTGCAAACTCTAATCTTAAAGGAACACAGACATGTCGTTCCTATCATTTAACCCCGCTGCTCCCATGGCTTTAGTAAGTAGAATCCACCTTGCTTCCCTTTGCAGGAGCAGACGGTGCCGATCCCCTCCCCTAGAGATGGGTCAGACTTGTTCCACTCCTGCAAAGGAAAGACAGCGCAGGTGACCATCGTGGGCTACTCTAATATGGTCAGTCAAATGGGGACATCCTCTACCTGAACGGATGGAACTGACATGCTCACATATTCGTTCAAAGAGGGGACGGATTGTTTTGCCCATATAAAATCTCTTGCATGGGCAAAAGACCACATAACCAACATAAGGTGTGCGACATGTGATGAAATCTTGCACTGTGTGCTTGACTCCTCCTATCTGTAGCCACTTGCTACATGCGTTTAGTGTACAAAAAGAACAATGCCCACATTTATGGTTCCCTCTTGGTTTATTGCTTGTAAGCCAGGTCTCCCCCTGAGATTTACGGAGGATGCTATTAACCAGCTTATCTTTGAGAGTGGGGCATTTTCTGAACGTAACCAAAGGGCGCTGGCTAGAAACATTGTTCAAAGCTGGATCCCCTTTCAGGAGATCCCAGTTCTCATTAATAACCCACTTAATAACGTCTGCAGCTGAGCTATATTTGAATGTGAAGGCGAAGCGCGATTGTTCGCGATTATTGTCCCTCTCCACCATCAATGCTTCACGGTCAAGTTTAGCTGCCCTGCGAAGGGCTGCTGAGACTGCTCTCGGTGGGTAACCTCGATCCATTAATCGGCCACTAAACTCATGTGCTTGTCTAAAAAAATCCGGCGTCGGTGTCATTGATCCTCCGCAGACAGACGAATTGTCCGTATGGGACAGAACCTTTCACAGAAGGCGGATGAAAACTGGCCTGGTGGAGCAGCGAGTTGGTCGCGGTAGGCTTGCAAAAGCCTGTGGTGTGCAGTACACCATCCTTCACTATCACGCGCACGTCCAGAAAGTCCAGCGATTCACCTCCAAAGTTGACGGTGAATCGCATGTTCATCCCGTTGCGCAAATTAAGATAATCCACAAAATCGTGGCACGACTCCTTGCTGCCCGACCAGACCAGAAATAATGTCATCGACATAGAGCAAAAATAAATTTATGAACCGCAGAAAAGGGTTACCCACCGAGAACACGTAGGTCTCTTCAAATACCGCCAGGTACAGGTTCGCAAATGTGCACGACACCGGCGTACCCATTGCAGTACCTAATACCTGGCGGTACCACTGACATTTGACCATCAAATTGGAATACATTGCTGGTGAGGACTGCATCCAGTGCTTCAAGAATGAAGTTGTTAAACATAGTTCTCTTGTCACTGCTGAGTACAAGATTAATGGCCCGGAGTCCTAAATCATGAGGAATCCTGTTATAAAGACTCTCGACGCCCAAGGACACGAAGCTGAACTCCCTCCGCCACTCGAAGAACTTAAGTGCCTGGAGGAAGTTCCCCGTGTCCTTGAGATACGTTGGAGTACCTACAAGGAGTGGCCTGAGGAGCCAGTCCATGTAGCCAGAAAGTAGTTCTGTCACTGACCCTATCCTGGCGACTATGGGGCGACCTGGGGGTAGGGTCAGTGACTTGTGGATTTTCGGCACAAAGTACCACACAGGGATTTTAGGGTAAGCAGGAATGAGCCTGTTGGCCATGCCCCTCGGCAGGGAGCCGGCCACTATGTATTTCTCTACAAGTGTGCAAAGTCTCAAGGTGATTCTAGGAATGGGGTCACCTTTCAACTTATGATACACTGTGAGATTCTCCAATTGCTTACCTGCCTCCTCCATATAATATTCCCTGGTCATTAGGACCACGTTCCCTCCCTTGTCGGCCGGCTTGACGACAATGTTTTCCCGTTGTTTCAACCACAAAAGGGCCTGATACTCTTCCCCAGTAATGTTCGGGGGTGCTGCTGGGTAAATCAGCGCACGTATCTCCCTCAATACCCGTTTGTGGAACAGGTCTATCGCTGAGCCGGCCGGCATGGGAGGAAGGAAGGTGGACCCGACACCGCCTACATATCTATCCACCTGGTGACTACTACAGTGTGTCTCCTCTGTCTCCATGTTGACCAGAAACTGTATACATTCAATCTCCTCCTCATTAAAACGACCTTTCAGATGGAACTCAGTTCCCGTAATTGTTGCTGGGACCTCTCCCGGCAGTGGTACCACATCACTGGAAGGGGATTCAGCGAACATTTTTTTCAAAAATAGTTTGCGGACAGATAGGAATAGATCGATTTCAAAATCGACTGGGCAGAACTGCTCAGCTAGGCTGAATCCCAGCCCTCGGTTGAGGAGTGGGATGCAGCCCGGGGGCAGTTCTAGTCCCGTGAGATTCACCAGTATGTCCATGGCACACGGGTTAGAAGCTTCATCATCTTTTTCTTTTACTGCCGCCATGAGACCTGACGCCTCCGTCTCGTCGATTTGCGGATCTCTTTGGATTTTCCTTGAACGTCTGCCACGTTGTGAATTTCACCAAAAATGTAACAGACAAATTAGTAAAATGTATTAAGCTCTCAACTAAGTAGAGCAGTGGTATATCACAGCCAAAAATTGCTGAATTTCATCCAAAAATGTAACAGACCTATTAGTGAAATGACATAAAATAAAATTAAATATGTACAAATAAGAGGTGGAGGTCCATATGGAGTAGGAGATTGAGGAGACGGTGGACGTAGCGGTGTAGGTGGAAGCGGCGGTGGAGGAGGACGAGGTAGCTAACACTGGTTTTTGGTTTAAATTAACTTTTTATTTTTATTTATTAAGGTACACCCCAAAAGAGTGTGAAATATGTAGAAATACAAAATTGCGCTGTAGTAACATAGAAACATAGAATGTGTCGGCAGATAAGAACCATTTGGCCCATCTAGTCTGCCCAATATACTAAATACTATGGATAGCCCCTGGCCCTATCTTATATGAAGGATGGCCTTATGCCTATCCCATGCATGCTTAAACTCCTTCACTGTATTTGCAGCTGCCACTTCTGCAGGAAGGCTATTCCATGCATCCACTACTCTCTCAGTAAAGTAATACTTCCTGATATTACTTTTAAACCTTTGCCCCTCTAATTTAAAACTATGTCCTCTTGTAGCAGTTTTTCTTCTTTTAAATATGCTTTCCTCTTTTACCTTGTTGATTCCCTTTTTTACCTTGTTGATTCCCTTTTAGTATAACAATGGTTGGGTAAGGCCGGTATACCATGTCTATTCTACACAAGGTACAGACAAGTCCTGTGGGATCCATGCCTGGTTCATTTTAATGAATGTGAGCTTGTCCACATTGGCTGTGGACAAGCGGCTGCGCTTGTCTGTGATAACACCCC
The DNA here is from genome assembly GCF_014858855.1 of Bufo gargarizans. Classification (NCBI taxonomy): domain Eukaryota; kingdom Metazoa; phylum Chordata; class Amphibia; order Anura; family Bufonidae; genus Bufo; species Bufo gargarizans. The sequence goes on along the minus strand of NC_058081.1, from coordinate 110,136,193 downwards.
CTGCCGTGCTAAACACACATTCAGATAATACACTGGCTGCAGGGCAGGCCAGCACCTCTAAGGCTTAAATGGCAAGCTCAGGCCATGTGCCCAATTTGGAGACCCAGAAGTTGAAGGGGGCAGACCCATCATTCAGCACGTGTAGGCGTGTGCACACATACTGCTCCACCATGTTGGTGAAATGCTGCCTCCTGCTAAGATGTTCCATATCAGCTGGTGGTGCCTCAGAGCCACTTGTGAATGACTGGCCGGAAACCCTATGAAATGATCCCTCTTCCTCCTCCTCCTCCTGTGCCACATCCTCCTCCATCGTTGCCAGCAGCGTTTTTTTTAAGGAAGCATAGAAGTGGGATAGAAATGCTGAGAACGGCGTTATCGGCACTGGCCATGTTGGTGGAGTACTCAAAACAGCGCAACAAGGAATACAGGTCTCGCATGGAGGCCCAGTCATTGGTGGTAAAGTGGTGCTGTTCCGCAGAGCGACTCACCTGTGCGTGCTGCAGCTGAAACTCCACCATCGCCTGCTGCTGCTCGCACAGTCTGGCCAGCATGTGCAAGGTGGAGTTCCACCTTGTGGGCACGTCACATATGAGGCGGTGAGCGAGAAGGCCAAAGTTACGCTGCAGCGCTGACAGGCGAGCAGCAGCAGGGTGAGAACGCTGAAAGCGCACACAGACGGCCTGCACTTTAGCAGCAGCTGTGACATATCAGGGTAATTTTTAAGGAATCTCTGCACCACTAAATTCAGCACATGCACCAGGCAAGGGATGTGCGTCAAACCAGCTAGTCCCAGAGCTGCTACGAGATTTCGCCCATTATCACACACCACCAGGCCGGGCTTGAGGCTCACTGGCACCAACCACTCATCGGTCTGTTGTTCAAGGCCGGTCCACAGCTCCTGTGCGGTGTGGGGTTTGTCCCCGAAACAGATAAGTTTTAATACTGCCTGATGTCGATTATCCCTGGCTGTGCTGAAGTTGGTGGTGAAGGTGTTACACTGACCGGATGAGGAGCCGGTAGAAGATGAGGAAGCGGAGTAGGAGGAGGAAGCAACAGGAGGCAAACTGAAGCGCCCTGCAATCCTCGGTGGTGGAAGGACATGCGGCAAACTGCTGCCTCAGGCCCAGCCGCCACTGCATTTACCCAGTGTGCTGTTATGAAGGTATAATGTCCCTGACCAGTGCTTACTGGTCCACATATCCCTAGTGAGGTGCACCTTGCCACAGATGGCGTTGTGCAGTGCACACGCCTGGAAAAGTAGTGGCGGCTGGGCACGAAGTACTGTGGGACAGCCACCGCCATAAGGCTTTTAAAACTCTCCGTCTCCATCAGACGGAATGACAGCATTTCAAAGGCCAGTAATTTTGAAATGCTGGCATTCAGGGCAGGGGTCCTGGATGGGTAGGGGGGTACTTCCTCTTCCGCTCCGGTGTTTGGGAAATGGACAGCTGAACGCTTCCGTGGGACATTGTGGAGCTGCTTGGTGACCCAGATGGTGGTGTTGCTGGCAGATCCTTTGTTTGCGGGGTGGCAGGTGGCACTGTCACTCCAGAGGTGGATGAAGAGGCTGAGACTGCAGCAGAAGAGGAAGCAGGAGGAGCCAGAGACCTTTCTTGTTTTTTGAGGTGTCTACTCCACTGCAGATCGTGCTTTGCACTTAGATGCCTGGACATGCAGGTTGAGCTCAGGTTGAGAACGTTTATGCCTCGCTTTGCACAGCGTGCAAACCACTTGTGTCTTGTCGTCAGCACATTGTCTGAAGAACTGCCACGCCAGGGAACTCCTTGGAGCTGGCTTTGGTGTGCTCTGTCCCTTGCTGCTGTGGGCAGTAGTAGGCGTACTGTCTAGGGGACGGCTGCTCCGCTATTGCACCCTGCTCCCTCTTCTGCTGTGCTGGTGGCTCTGTGCAACCACCGCCTGTTCCTCCGAACTACACAGGTCACTCGCATGACCTGATTCCATGTGGGGTCGAGGACCTCATCCGTCCTCCACATCATCTTCCACCCAGTCTTCCCCCCTGCCCTCCCTGTTGGTCTGCACACTTTCGAAAGCCCCAGCAGTTGGCACCTGTGTTTCGTCATCATCCGAGACGTGCTGCGATGGTCCTCCCATGTACTCATCTTGAAACATAAGTGGTTGAGCATCGGTGCACTCAATCTCTTCCACTTCTGCGGCAAGGATAGGTGGATGGCCCTGGAAAACCCTGCTAACAGAGTCATCAAAAAGCTGAAGAGACTGCTTCATGACTTGGGGCTCAGACTGCTTGGCTCATTTGCAAGGGGGTGAGGTGAAAGACTGATGGACATCGGCTGCAGGTGCCAACTCTGATCTTTCCGCAGGAGACTGGGTGGGAGACAATGTGAAGGAACTGGAGGCACTGTCAGCAACCCAATCTACTATCGGCTGTACTTGTTCTGGCCTCACCATTTGTAGAGCCGCATTAGGCCCGACCAAATACCGCTGCAGGTTCTGTCGCCTACTCGCAACTGAGGAAGGGGTTTCACTTGTGCGTGTAGCTGGCACAGATCAACCACGTCCTCTCTCTGCAATAGGAGCTCCACCAGCAGCACCACGAACTGGGCCACATCCCTTATTTGACGCTCTCCTCATATTTTCCAAATTTATTAATTTTAATATTAATAGCAGAATAGAACGACAGTATGTAAAGGGTGTATCTCACACGTACAGAACCAGACTAGGCTGCAATTAAAGATTTTTGCCCAAAAGAGGTATTTTATTAATAGCAGAATAGAACGACAGTATGTAAAGGGTGTATCTCACACCTACAGATGCAAACTAGGCCGCAATAAAGATTTTTTCCCAAAATGGGGAGTTTTATTAATAGCAGAATATAACTACAGTATCTAAAGGGTGTATCTCACAATGACATATGCAGCAAAGGCTGCAAAATTACGTTTTTTGCCCAAAATGGGTGTTTTCTAATAGCAGAATAGAACCACAGTATCTAAAGTGTGTATCTCACACGTACAGATGCAGACTAGGCCACAATTAAAGATTTTTTCCCAAAATGTTTGTTTTATTAATAGCAGAATAAAACCACAGTATGTAAAGGATGTATCTCACATGTACAGATCCAAACTAGGCCGCGATTAAAGATTTTTGCCCAAAATGGTTGTTTTAATAATAGCAGAATAGAACCACAGTATGTAAAGGATGTATTTCTCACATACAGATCCAGACTAGGCCGCAATTAAAGATTTTTGCCCAAAAGGGGTGTTTTAATAGTAGCAGAATAGAACCACAGTATGTAAAGGGTGTATCTCACACGTATAGATGCAAACTAGGCTGCAATTAAATATTTTTGCCCAAAATGGGTGTTTTATTAATAGCAGAATAGAACCACAGTATCTAAAGGGTGTATCTCACAATAACATAGGCATCAAAGGCTGCAAAATTACGTTTTTTGCCCAAAATTTGTGTTTTTTAAATAACAGAATATGACAGCAGTATATAACGCTTGAATTGCACATGTGCAGATGAAGCAAGAGCTGTAACATTGTAAAATTGTGTATTTTGCACAAAAAGGGTGTTTTTAGCTTAAATTGCACACTGACTAATGCGGCAGAGGCCTAAAATGAAGGTTATTGCAAAAAAAGGGTGTTTTTTTAAAGCCAGAAAATTAAGTATTTCAAACTTGTTTTTAACAATCACAGATGCAGCAAGGGCTGCAAAATTTAGTTTTTTGCCCAAAATGGGTGTTTTTTTAATAACAGAATATGACAGCAGTATATAAAACACTTGAATTTCACACGTGCAGATTCAGCAAGGGCTCTAAAATTGTGTATTTTGCACAAAAATTGTGTTTTTTAAAACCCAAAAAATTATAGCTGTATTTCTAGCTTAAATTGCACACTGACTAATGCGTCAGAGGTCCAAGATGAAGTTTATTGCCAAAAATTGTGTATTTTGCACAAAAAGGGTGTTTTTTAAAACCCAGAAAATTATAGCTGTATTTCTAGCTTAAATTACACACTGACTAATGCGGCAGAGGCCCAAAATAAAGGATATTGCCAAAAATGGGTGCTTTTTTAAAGACAGAAAATGATTTAACTCCTTAAGGACACAGCCTTATTTCACCTTAAGGACCAGGCCATTTTTTGCAAATCTGACCAGTGTCACTTTAAGTGGTGATAACTTTAAAACGCTTTGACTTATCCAGGCCATTCTGAGATAGTTTTTTCGTCACCTATTGTACTTCATGACATTGGTAAAATGGAGTCCAAAAAAAGCATTACAAAATTTTCTACGTTTTTTTTTTTTAATTAGCAAATTTCCAAGTTTCAATTTCTCTACTTCTATAATACATAGTAATACCAACAAAAATAGTTATAACTTTGCATTCCCCAAATGTCTACTTCATGTTAGGATCATTTTGGGAATGACATTTTATTTTTGGGGGATGTTACAAGGCTTAGAAGTTTAGAAGTAAATCTTGAAATTTCTCAGAAATTTCTCAGAAATTCCTCAGGTCTGAAGTAACTGTGAGGCTTACATAATAGAAACCACCCAAAAACGATACCATTCTAGAAACTACACCCATCAAGGTATTCAAAACTGATTATACAAACTTCGTTAACCCTTTAGGTGTTCAACAAGAAATAATGGAAAATAGACATACAATTTCAAAATTTCACTTTTTTGGGAGATTTTCTATTTTAATATTTTTTTCCAGTTACAAAGCAAGGGTTAACAGCCAAACAAAACTCAATATTTAATGCCCTGATTCTGTAGTTTACAGAAACACCCCATATATGGTCGTAATCTGCTGTACGGGCACACGGCAGGGCGCAGAAAAAAGTTATGCCATACGGTTTTCGGAAGGCAGATTTTGCTGGACTGTTTTTTTTGACACCATGTCCCATTTGAAGCCACCCTGATACACACCTAGAGTAGAAACTCTATAAAAGTGACCCGATCTAAGAAACTACACCCCTTAAGGTATTCAAAACTGATTATACAAATGTCATTAACCCTTTAGGTGTTCCACAAGAATTTATGGAAAATAGAGATACAATTTCAGAATTTAAATTTTTGGGGAAAATTTCCATTTTAATGCATTTTTTCCAGTTACAAAGCAAGGGTTAATAGCCAAACAAAACTTTATATTTATGGCCCTGATTCTGTAGTTTACAGAAACACCCTATATGTGGTAATAAACTGCTGTACGGGCACAAGACAGGGCACAGAATGAAAGGAATGTCATATGGTTTTTGGAAGGCAGATTTTGCTGGACTGGTTTTTTGACACAATGTCCCATTTGAAGCCCTCCCTGATGCACCCCTAGAGTAGAAACTCCAAAAGAGTGACCCCATTTTAGAAACTACGGGATAGAGTGGCAGATTTGTTGGTACTATTTTAGGGTATATATGATTTTGGTTGCTTTTATATTACACTTTTTGTGAGGCAAGGTAACAAGAAATAGCTGTTTTGGCACATTTCTTTTTTGTTATTTACAACATTCATATGACAGGTTAGATCATGTGGTATTTTTATAGAGCAGCTTGTCACAGATGCGGCGATACCTAATATGTATACAATTTTTTATTTATGTAAGTTTTACACAATGATTTTATTTTTGAAACAAAAAAAATCATGTTTTAGTGTCTCCATAGTCTGATAAACATAGTTTTTGCAGTTTTTGGGCGATTATCTTAGTTAGGGTGTCATTTTTTGCGGGATGAGTTGAAGGTTTGATTGGCACTATTTTGGGATGCGTATGACTTTTTGATCGCTTTTTTTTTTTTGGTGTTCACCTCAGGGGTTAGGTCATGTGATATTTTTATAGAGCAGGTTATTATGGATGCGGCAATACCTAATATGTATACTTTTTTTTATTTATGTACGCTTTTTCCAATGATTTCATTTTTAAACAAAAAATATCATGTTTTAGTGTCTCCATAGTTTGAGAGCCATAGTTTTTTCAGTTTTTGGGCGATTATCTTGGGTATGGTATGATTTTTGCGGGATGAGATGATGGTTTGATGGCACTATTTTAGGATGCGTATGACTTTTTGATCGCTTGCTATTACACTTTTTGTGATGTAAGGTGACAAAAAATGGCTTTTTTTACACTTTTTTTTTACAATGTTCATTTGAGGGGTTAGGTCATGTGATATTTTTTATAGAGAAGGTTTTTTTTTGGGCACAAGTTAGCTGAAATTTTTTTTGTGTTTTTTTGTTTTTTCTTACAAAGTCTCATCTTCCACTAACTTGTGACAAAAAATAAAATCTCACATGAACTCCCCATACCCCTCACGGAATCCAAATGCGTAATTTTTTTTTTACATTTATATTCCAGACTTCTCACGCTTTAGGCTACTTTCACACTAGCGTTCGTCGGTCCGCTCGTGAGCTCCGTTTGAAGGAGCTCACAAGCGGACCCGAACGCCTCCGTCCAGCCCTGATGCAGTCTGAATGGAGCGGATCCGCTCAGACTGCATCAGTCTGGCGGCGTTCAGCCTCCGCTCCGCTCGCCACCGCACGGCCAGGCGGACAGCTGAACGCTGTCCGCCTGGCCGTGCGGAGGCGAGCGGATCCGTTCAGACTTAAAATGTAAGTCAATGGGAACGGATCCGCTTGAAGATGACACTATATGGCTCAATCTTCAAGCGGATCCGTCCCCCATTGACTTTACATTGAAGGTCTGAACGGATCCGCTCAGGCATCTTGCGCACTTAGAAATTTTTCTAAGTTATTAATGCAGACGGATCCGTACTGAACGGAGCCTCCGTCTGCATTAATATGATCGGATCCGTTCAGAACGGATCCGATCAAGCGCTAGTGTGAAAGTAGCCTTAGGGCCCCTAAAATACCAGGGCAGTATAAATACCTCACAAGTGACCCCATTTTGGAAAGAAGACACCCCAAGATATTTTGTGAGGGGCATGGCGAGTTCATGTAAAATTTTATTTTTTGTCACAAGTTAGTGGAATATGAGACTTTGTAAGAGAAAAAAAAATAACATTTTCCGCTAACGTGTGCAAAAAAAAATTATAGGTACTCGGCAAGCCCCTCACGGAGTACCTTGGGGTGTCTTCTTTCCAAAATGGGGTGACTTGTGGGGTATTTATACTGCCCTGGCATTTTAGGGGCTCTAAAGCGTGAGAAGAAGTCTGGAATCCAAATGTCTAAAAATGCCCTCCTAAAAGGAATTTGGGTCCCTTTGCGCACCTAGGCTGCAAATAAGTGACACGCAAGTGGTAGCGCCGTACTCAGAAGAAGTAGGGCAATGTGTTTTGGCGTGTATTTTTACATATACCCATGCTGAGTGAGATAAATATCTCTGTAAAATGACAACTTTTCCCATTTTTTTATGCAAAGTTGTCATTTTACAGAGATATTTCTCTCACCCAGCATGGGTATATGTAAAAATACACCCCAAAACACATTGCCCTACTTCTCCTGAGTACGGCGATACCACATGTGTGACACTTTTTTGCAGCCTATGTGTGTAATGGGGCCGAAAGTCCAATGAGTACCTTTAGGCTTTACAGGGTTGCTCACAATTTAGCCCCGTCCAAAATGCTAGAACAGTAAACACACCCCACAAATGACCCCATTTCGGAAAGTAGACACCCCAAGGTAATCGCTGAGGGGCATATTGAGTCCATGAAAGATTGAACTTTTTGTCAAAAGTTAGCGGAAAGGGAGACTTTGTGAGAAAAAAACAAAATAAAATCAATTTCCGCTAACTTGTGCCCCTCCCCCCCAAAAAAAACTTCTATGAACTCGCCATGCCCGGAATGGAATTCCTTGGGGTGACTTCTTTCCGAAATGGGGTGACATGAGGGGTATTTATACTGCCCTGGCATTTTAGGGGCCCTAAAGCGTGAGAAAAAGTCTGGAATCCAAATGCCTAAAAATGCCCTCCTAAAAGGTACTTATTGGAATTTGGGCCCCTTTGCGCACCTAGGCTGCAAAAAAGTGGACACATGTGGTATCGTCGTACTCAGGAGAAGTAGGGCAATGTGTTTTGGGTGTATTTTTACATATACCCATGCTGGGTGAGAGAAATATCTCTGTAAAATGACAACTTTGTATAAAAAATGGGAAAAGTTGTCTTTTACAGAGATATTTATCTCACACAGTATGGGTATATGTAAAAATACACCCCAAAACACATTGCCCTACTTCTCCTGAGTACGGCGATACCACATGTGTGAAACTTTTTTGCAGCCTAGGTGGGCAAAGGGGCCCAAATTCCAATGAGTATCTTTACGATTTCACAGGACATTTTTTTACGCATTTGGATTCCAAACTACTTCTCACTCTTTAGGTCCCTTAAAATGCCAGGGCAGTATAAATACCCCACAAGTGACCCCATTTTGGAAAGAAGACACCCAAGGTATTCCGTGAGGGGTATGGTGAGTTCATGTAAAATTCGTCACAAGTTAGTGAAATATGAGACTTTGTATGAAAAAAATATATATATAATTTTCCGCTAACTTGTGACAAAAAATAAAAACTTCCATGAACTCACTATGCCCATCAGTGAATACCTTAGGGTGTCTACTTTCCGAAATAGGGTCATTTGTGGGGTGTTTCTACTGTTTGGGCATTGTAGAACCTCAGGAAACATGACAGGTGCTCAGAAAGTCAAAGGGCCAGATTTATCATGACTCTGACAGCTCCACTTTCACATATGGCTAAAGTCAGATTTAGCCAAGTCAGATTTATGATCGGCCCTTTAAGACTGCAATAAATGTGGTTTGATGGTAGCAGTTTATTCGTCAGTAAGCAGGTTTACAAAAGTTGCACATCTTTACGAAAAAGTCGCCAATCTTTATGAAAAAGTTGCATGTTCTTTTAAAAAGTCTCATAAGATAAGCATTGTCCTCACTGGAGTAAAATTGCGACTTTTTTGCAACTTTTTAAATGGGCCCAATAGTAAATCTGTCTAGAGATTAATTTACATAAGAAAACACGCCCACTTTCAGAAAACTGGCGAGCATAGTGCAGAGCAGAATTTGTGCTCAGTTTTAGCGTTTGGGACTTTTTTGGGGACTTTTTCACTCCATTATTCCGACCTGAGCTAATGATAAATCTGGCCCAGAGTGCGTAAATTCACATTTTTGCACCATAGTTTGTAAACGCTATAACTTTTACCCAAACCAATAAATATACACATTTTTTTTAATCAAAGACATGTAGAACAATACATTTAGAGAAAAATTTATATAGAAATGTAGTGAAAAATTTCATCTTTTTTGTAAAAATTTCGGTCAATTTTGATTAATATCAAAAAAAGTTAAAATGTCAGCAGCAATGAAATACCACCAAATAAAAGCTCTATTAGTGAGAAGAAAAGGAGGTAAAATTAATTTGGGTGGTAAGTTGTATGACCGAGTAATAAACGGTGAAAGTAGTGTAGTGCAGAATTGTAAAAAGTGGTCTGGTCATTAAGGGGGTTTAAGCTAGGGGAGCTGAGGTGGTTAAAGATTCTGTCCTATTCTCTCCCTCACAGCAACAGCATCCTCTCCCTACAGTAAACACAGCAGGGTTCACTCAACCCTACTTGTTATGCTCATATTGAAGACAGTGTGTAACCCAATCAGACAACCCCATGAACTCTGCTTGCTTTTGTTGCTTGGGGAGAGTGGGGGGCTTCTTAGGGCACACACTGTCCTCTATGTAAGCAGGGGGTCCTTGGGCACACTGTTTTCTTTATGATATGCATCAGCAGCAACATGAACTCTGTGAACTGTGCTTGCGGCTGATGCTTATATGGAGAAGAGTGTGTCTCCCTTCCACCCAATACTGTCATACATACAGGTACTATTATATACACACACTTGTATACATGCAGGCACTCATATACACACAGTGTCATACATGCAGGCACTCTTACATACACACACTTGTATACATGCAGGCACTCATATACACACTGTGTCTCACATGCAGGCAGTCTTACATACACACACGTGTATACATGCAGACACTCATATACACACAGTATCATACATGCAGACAGTCATACATACACACACTTGTATACATGCAGGCACTGATATACACACAGTGTCATACATGCAGGCACTTTTACATACACACTTGTATACATGCAGGCACTCATATACGCACAGTGTCATACATGCAGGCAGTCTTACATACTCACACTTGTATACATGCAGGCACTCTTTCCTACACACTGTCATACATACAGGCACTATTACCTACACACACTTGTATACATGCAGGCACTCATATACACACAGTGTCATACATGCAGGCACTCTTACATTCACACACTTGTATACATGCAGGCACTCATATACACACAGTGTCATACATGCAGGCACTCTTACATACACACACTTGTATACATGCAGGCACTCATATACACACAGTGTCATACATGCAGGGAGTCTTACATACACACACTTGTATACATGCAGGCACTCATATACACACAGTGTCATACATACAGGCACTCTTACATACACACTGTAATACATGCAGGCACTCTTACATACACAGCCTCACACAATGCGGGCACTCTTACATACACACACTTGTATACAGGCAGGCGCTCTTATAGGTAATGTTATCCAGCTCACCTGGTCGGCGTGTAATATCCCGTGTGCACGGAGTCAAGCCAGCAAGTTCCTGGACGTAGACAAAGTGAAATAGAAAAGACGATTCCGGCACCTATTTTTCTTCTTTATTTAATAACATCATATGCGGGACAGTATCACAAACAAGCTGTTTACGCGTTTCGGAGACCTTCTCCTTATGCCGAATGCACACGGCCGTGAGCGGTCTGTGGAACCACGGGCTGGATTCCTGCTGAGAGCAGGAGTGCACGGCGTCATTGGTTGCTATGATGCCGTGCGCTCCCTGCTGCCGCCGCAATACAGTAATACACTGGTATGATCTATACCAGTGTATTACTGTACTGTGGCGGCAGCAGGGAGCGCACGGCATCATAGCAACCAATGACAGCGTGCGCTCATGCTGTCAGGGGAATCCTGGCCGGGTTTCCACGGTCTGCTCTCGGCCGTGTGCATGAGGCCTTAGTCGTAACAATGTGGTCTGCGAGTTTAGAGAAATTTAGGCAGTCTTACATACACAAACTGTCATACGTACAGGCACTCTTACATACACAAACTGTCATACGTACAGGCACTCTTACATACACACACTGTCATACGTACAGGCACTCTTACATACACACACTGTCATACGTACAGGCACTCTTACATACACACACTGTCATACATACAGGCACTCTTACATACACACACTGTCATACATACAGGCACTCTTACATACACACACTGTCATACGTACAGGCACTCTTACATACACACACTGTCATACGTACAGGCACTCTTACATACACACACTGTCATACATACAGGCACTCTTACATACACACACTGTTATACATACAGGCACTCTTACATACACACACTGTCATACATACAGGCACTCTTACATACAAACACTGTTATACATACAGGCACTCTTACATACACACACTGTCATACATACAGGCACTCTTACATACACACACACTTGTACACATACAGGCACTCTTACCAGGGGCAGATTAAGTGCATCATAGGCTCCAGGCTGTTGGCCCAACTTGGGCCCCTTACCTCCATTTTCCTCTCACCATCCCCCCATCATTGTTTTTTTTTTTCATACAGCCACTTCATAACATTCATTCATGAGTTTGTGTCACAAGACCAGCGTTCAGTCTGGGAAATACTGCTGTAAGGGCTAATTCACACAACCGTGGTTTGGTTTCACATCCGAGACGCATTTTTTTTCGGCTCGGGTGCAGACCCATTCACTTCAAAGGGGCCGCAAAAGATGCGGACAGAACTCTGTGTGCTGTCTGCATCCGTTGCTCCATTCCGTGGCCCTTCAAAAATGATGAGTCATGTCTTATTCTTGTCCATTTAGCGGACAAGAATAGGCATTTCTTTAAAGGGCCATCCGTTCTGTTACACAAATTGCGGAAGGCACAATTTGCGGACCGCAAAACACGGCACGTTTGTGTGAACAAGCCCTAAGAGGGAGTATATTTCACGGACTGAATATGCTTGTGTGATATTTACCATAATTGGAGTGCCCAAATGCTACTCTGACACATCAGCATCCCCCAAAAGTTAATTGCTGCAGCTTTTTTGCACTTTCAGGGTGGCTGCACATGGTGTGGATTATACATGGTTTTACTGCGTGGATTTCATGTGGAAAAACTACAGCCTAGTGCTCGTTCACAAGACCGTGCCGTTTTTTGCGGTCCACAAATCGCGGATCCGCAAAACATGTATGGAGCCCGTGTGCCTTTTGCAATTTGCTGGAGGCCTATTATAGAAATGCCTATTCTTGTCCGCAGAACTGACTTTTGTGGGGCCACGGAACGGAGCAACAGATGCGGCTAGCACACAGAGTGCTGTCCGCATCTTTTGCGGACCCATTGAAATGACTGGTTCCTTATACAGACCGTATACAGAACGCAGAAAACAGACCGTATACGGAATGCAAAATACGCTCATGTGAGGGCTCGTTCACACGAACGTGTGCTGCCCATTGCCGTATTACGGACCGCCTTTACACAGGCACCATTCCGTGTGCATTCTGCATCACGGATGCAGACCCATTCTCTTCAATAGGTCCGCAAATCCAGAGATGCGGAACAGAAGCAAGGAACGGAACACTTACGGAAGCACTACGGAGTGCTTCCTGGGGTTCCGTTCCGTGCCTCCGCACAGCAAAAAGATAGAACATGCTCTATCTTTTTGAGGAACGGAGGGATCGCGGACCCATTCAAGTGAATGGGTCCACGATTCCCATGCGGCTTCCCTACGGACGGTGCCCGTGCATTGCGGACCACAATTTGTGGTCCACAGCACGGGCACGGGCTTCACACGTTCGTGTAACCGAGCCCTAATTAGTACCAGCAAAGTGAATGAGATTTCACAATTATCATGAACTCTCTGCTTTTTTCTGTGCTTTAATTGACCTTTGGTGTGGGTTGCGCAGAAAAAACTAGCGTAATCCACATTGTCTGCAGCCACCCTTAGACCCAGATGACATACTCCATAGTATTTAATGGGAATTGTGCAGAGTTACCTAATGGAATCACTAAGGCTACTTTCACACTAGCGTTCGGCTGTCTGCTCGTGAGCTCCGTTTGAAGGGGCTCACGAGCGGACCCGAACGCTTCCGTCCAGCCCTGATGCAGTCTGAATGGATGCGGATCCGCTCAGACTGCATCAGTCTGGCGGCGTTCAGCCTCCGCTCCGCTCGCCTCCGCACAGACAGGCGGACAGCTGAACGCTGCTTGCAGCGTTCGGGTGTCCGCCTGGCCGTGCGGAGGCGTGCGGATCCGTCCAGACTTACAATGTAAGTCAATGGGGACGGATCCGTTTGAAGATGCCACAATATGGCTCAATCTTCAAGCGGATCCATCCCCCATTGACTTTACATTGAAAGTCTGGACGGATCCGTCCGAGGCTATTTTCACACTTAGCTTTTATATGCCAATATAATGCAGACGGATCCGTTCTGAACGGAGCCTCCGTCTGCATTATTATGATCGGATCCGTTCAGAACGGATCCGATCGAACGCTAGTGTGAAAGTAGCCTTAATCACTTAAGGCCTTGTTCACATCTGCATTGAGCTTTTCTTTCTTCTGGTCTGTCAGAAGAATAAAAAAAAAAGAGGGGAAAAAAAGGAATCGTTATATGGATCTAACAATTGACAGATGCAAACGGAACATATTCTGTTTGTATGTGTCCTTCATTTATATAAAAAAGAAAGCTCCATTCTGTCATGCTTCCATTATTTTTGACGGAAAGAAAAGTCCTGCAGACAGGACTTTTTCTTGCGCCATAAATAGCATGTACATGATGATGGAGCATAATGGATGCACTAAAGCACACGTTCAAACAAAAGGTCATAAAACGGACACTTTTAAAAAAAATATTTGTCAGAAAAATCTGAAGAATGGAAAGTGCAACACAGATGTGAACATGGCCTTAGCTAGTATTCTTGTATCTGTCATTGCTGAATCCCACCAGCTAGGAAGGGGGCCAGGGGGCCTGGACGTGTGCTCACATGTTCTGCATGAGCAAGCAAGCGTAGTTTCAGCCTCCTCTGTCTCTGTGGCTGACTGGTTGTTATGCTGTCTTCCCGGCTGAGCACTGTGCGCCTTGCTGCTCTGGGAGTGACAGGCCTTGCACAGCAGAGCAGCAGGCAGGAAAGTTAGCCATGCTTTCATTGGATGGACTCCTCCTCACTGCCTGGTCTTGGCTTGGTCTGTGCGCACAACGCAGTGAGTTCTCTATCCCCTTTCTGATTGTTTGCAAGAACATGTGGGCACAATGGGCCCCAAAGAGACGTAGGACCCGAGGCTGTTGACCTCAACACCCCTATTGACTGTGTGGGGAGGGGGGTGGAGAGAGTCGACTTAGAGAATTGGGCCGTATGCATTTGGGCTTGGGCCCCGGATCTTTTGAGACCCTAACGACGCTAGTGTGTTCTAGATAGCGGCTCTGATATTTACTCTCCATGTTTGGAAGGCAGGAATAATTGATGAAGATCTTCCACTTTGATCTTGTGTCTCCATTATGAAGAGATAGATAATTCTGTATGGATGTTATTCTTCTTCACCATGAACTCTTATGTTCTCTTTTTACTTACACAAAGTAAGACCAGTGAAATACAGCCCTGAGCAGCACATGGCTCGTCAGTGGGAATAAGACCAGGCACACAACAATATAGGGGGGAATAGAGAATTTTATTTCATTTATAATGTTATTAATGATGGGACAGATGATTTGGTGTAAACTCCAAATCAAAGTCAAGGATATGTTAGATCCATTGACTTTTATTGATTCAGGGGAAGGCGAAAAAACCCCCTGTAGGGGGGAAAATTCCTTCCCGACTCCGCTTAGGGGAGTCAGACTATTTCCCTGGATCAGATATTATTAATCCAGAGGAAGGCGAAAAAACCTCACTGAGCCTCAGCCATCAGCTTCACATGAGGAAAAATTCCTTCCCGACTCCACGCATGGCAGTCAGATTAGTCCCTGAATCAATTACTAAATAATCTGTCCACAAAAGGTTGTCCGAATTGTACTTTTGATTAGGGGAATGGCTGAATGGGGGAAGGGCAACTGTGTTGATCCACAGGAAGGTGAGAAAAAACCCCTTTATGACATTTGCCAATCTGTCCTGATCTAAGGGGAAAAACACTCCTTCCTGACTGCAAATATGGCAGTGGGAATATAGTCCCTGGATCAAATGCCCGTATACATACCCACAGTCATCCAGCGTTGATCTGTGAGCTCCAGGACCAGTGTCGTCTCTCATCAAGTGTCTTCCAGATGTTATTTCTCTTCAGCCCAGTGCCAATCGCAGGTCCTGTTGTCATAGTTCTTCATGGTCTTCACACTGTAGGATATGACAGGATGAATCAATACAAATACCACAAGATGTGGTATAATATATAGAGACTGAGCGCTACATGTGAAGATGAGGGATTTTACACAATCATTTAAGGCATCATGCAAACTACCATATTTTTTGTCTACATTCGATCTGCATTATTTGCAGACTGCATGTCGACCCATTCATTTCTATGGGGCCTTAAATACAAGTCTGTCATCAGTCAGTCTCAATTTCACAAAAAATAAAATAATAATGTCCTATTCTTGTCCATTTTGCAATAATAGGCATTTTTAAAGTAGGGCGGGACGTGCAGAACAGGAAAATGCAGGACACATACATCCGATATCCATGTTTCGCGCATCCATGGTTTGTGGACCACAAAACACATACAGTTGTGTGCGTGAGGCCTAATAGTCATAAAATTGAAGCTTTATATTTGGAGCACCTTAAATCTTGACTCATACAACTACATAGGAACACCACTTATTTTCAGCTATATACCTGGGTCCGTTCTTCTGTCCCTCCATCGATCTTCTGCAGGAGCTCAGGAGGACATCTTGCTCTGATGACATTAGAGCTGGTGGAGGGTTTACCAGGTGACAAATGAAAACCTTCTGAAAATGGCCTGATGTTTAGATGGTAAAGGTCCCTTCTTGGCCGCTGCTGCCTCCATTGTGCCCAGGATGAATTGACTGGCACGGCGTTGAGGTGTAGATGGCTATAAGCAGAAAAATTTATGAAAGTAAGGATATCATCATCACAAGCTGTCACAGATGCATATTATGGCATATAATATGATCACCTTATAATAAGATATAGTGTTTCTAGAGGAGTATAAAGCATCTTAAATGCCATATTAGGGTAGTAGCCTACACTCCTTACAGAGGTCTGCCTCCGACCAGCTCCATTCAACAAGTATTTGTTATAATTACAATCATGTCTTCTTCAAAGGCATTGACTAGTGAAATCAGAATGAATAGAATAAGTACTTGGAGGTGTCAGATCTGCCTGAGCAACTTTCCCTTCTGGTCCCTCTCTAGGGCATATATAAACCCTACTATGAAATCTGCACAGAAGATATCACCTTGAGACTGAGAACCCCTTTAAAAGCTGCATAAAGAATATTTTAAAATCATGGAGGAACCCCTGACATTGAGAATCATATATAGTATATAAAGTGTATCTAGACCAGGGTAGAGCTTCTCTTCATTTACTTACTACAGGGATGTGTGGTGGAGTCATCCGAAGGGCTTCCACTGAGACCCAGTCAATATGCTGGAAGAAATGATGGCCTCGGATGTTCCCGTGGACTCCTAAGCGCTTGGCAGGATCTCTCTGGAGGAGCTGAAAATGAGGAATGTAATTATAACTTAGTGACTGTAAAGACATTTAAGCACAAGGACTAATCAGACTCCACATCTTACATTTTCAGAGGCTAGCTGGGAAACAATATCCACAATCAAAGGGGTGGACTTAGTGTGTAGACAAGTCCTCAGAACATTAACTACCAGGTTATAACTTTAAAGGGAAACTCTTATTCCAATTATCCATTAGGCCCGATGTCACCACTGGAGAACGACTATAATGTTTGCCTCCATGCTGGTAAAAAGGTAGCTTATGCTGCTCCTATGTAACCTGGCTCCAGGGCAGTCCTTGGGACTTTTGGGAGACATTGTTCTATTGCTGAGACTGTGCTGGAGAAGTTGTGGCTCCAGCATCCTACTCAGCATCCTCTCTGGTGGAGACCAGTATTGTCACCTTGTATACTACAGAAGTGCTGGTTGTGTATTGCTATCCTGCTAGCAGCACCTCTGAGGGGCGACCCCTCCTGAACACTACAGTGGTGAGTATTAGTGAAGGAGATCATGGTGCACTATGGGGCATTGTAGGGGGAGATGTCTCCTATCACAGGTTGTCATGTAACATTGTATACAATACAGTAGTGTCATGTAGGAACATACTGACCTTTTTAATGATGTCTTTAGCGCCGGAGCGTGCAGGATGGTAAGTGCGCTGACTGGTGATCATTTCTTTTAAGATGACACCAAATGAATACCAGTCCACTCCGACGCCATACTCCTTCTTAGCCAGCATCTGCCAGAAAGGAGAGAAGAGTGACTACACGGCTTATACTATAAACCCGCACTGTAGGTGCTCAGGCTGTGGCCATTGCTGGCATAGCGTAGTATTGGGTCACACAAGGTGTTTAGCTGAATGAGGACAAGATGTTCTGCCTCCATCCAGCTGCAGATAAACTGTAACCACAAAGTCATCTGCTGCTGTAGGGACAGACGTTGCCTTGTAGCCCTTATGTTTCTGATAAATGGCTTTCATATGAAGGTGACAGAGGGAACCTCACTCCTACAGGCTCAGTGTGACCAAATGCTACATGGTGGTTCATTCATTGGAACAGGTGCATTCTACTGCCAAGTTACCTCAAGTATTACACTTTGTACACTCTGTAGAAGGATGGATGAAAAATAACTATTTGCAGTACAGAAGTATTCCATTAATAGTACAAGAGACTGCAGGAGTAACGCAGGGGATACTAAGACTGGTGCAAATAGCGCCAGTCTTGATATATCTTCCCCTGTGTTCGTAAAAAGGCAAGGAAGAGAAATACAGAAACCATCATTTCCAAAGTTGGTCTGGTCCAGAATGGGTTAAGAGGAGGCATTCATCAATACATAATTATGAGAAAATAAATGATCAATAAGAAGAAGAATTATCATCATTCAAGGGATTTCTAGGTTCAGAGTATTCATTATCTTTCTTCAGAATAGACCATCAGTATCAGATCAGTTGGGGTCTGACTCTCAACATCCCCACCAATCAGCTGTATGAAGGGCCGGGCGCTACCTGCAGGTTATTGCAGCCTTGTCCCGTTCACGTCAATGAGAAGAAGCTGCAGTAGCCGACATCAGGTAGATGGTGTGCAGTAATCAATGAGGAGGCTGTAGAGCTCACGTCATCAATGTGGACCCTTCAAACAGGTAATAGGTGGGGGGTGCCAGGAGTCGAACGTCCACCAGTTTCAGGTTGATGGCCGATCCTGAGGATATGCGACCAATATTCCAAACCTGGAAAACCCCTTTAATACAAATGGAATGGTGGAAATGAGGAAACTCCCTTTTTCTCACCTCAGGAGCCACATAGCCCTTTGTCCCAGCATATTCGGTGGCTGTGCGGTCTCCAAGCATGTTGTCAAGTGCGAGACCGAAATCCGTGATCTTAATATGGCCCGTCTCAGCCACCAGGATGTTCTCGGGCTTGAGGTCTCTGTGGATGATTCCCTTCGAATGGAGAAATTGGATTCCACACACGAGCTCAGCGGCATAGAATCTGTCAGAAAAGTAAGTAAATGAATATAATGCGAGGATAGCACAGAAGACTGTTAGACATTCTTACCAGTCACTGGAATAAGAGTCAAAATATATATCACTGTCATCTGAGTAGGCAATTTCTTATTGCCAGGGCTGCATGGTGGCTTAACATCCCTCACACCATTAGGCCTCTTGCACACAAACATTTCCTTTTTCTGTTTACGTTCCGTTTTTTGCGTTCCGTATACGGACCGTATATGGAACCATTCATTTCATTGGATCCTCAAAAAAAACGGAAGGTACTCGGTATGCCTTCAGTTTCCATATTTCCATTTTTCCGTTTCGTTTAAAGATAGAACATGTCCTATTATTGTCCGCATAACAGACAAGGATAGTACTGTTCTATCAGGGGCCAGCTGTTCCATTCCGCAAAAACGGAATTCATACGGACGGCATCCGTATTTTTTGCAGATCCATTTTTGTGGACCATAAAATACTGAAAAAGCCATACGGTCGTGTGCAAGAGGCCTTAAGCAGCTCTGCTATTGGAGGAAACCAGTTCTAGTCACATTCTTGGACAGGTTGCTTGTGACCATTGACCATTCCCGGAGAACCCCTTTAATACCTGGGAATGTGACTAAGGCTTCTTCACATCACACAGGGGAGATCTGTTCTCCTGTATGTCTTTTAATATCAGATGGGGGATCACAGCCCAAGGAAGAGGGGAAACATTCCCTAACATTTCCTGAGGAACATTTCTTTAATCCTTCTTCGGTAGAGAAGAAACGGGGAGCAGATCTCATCAGTGTGATTTACACGAGGCAGGACGCTGTATCTAATATTTCATGGCATCTTCTGAGGTTTTGTATTCAGACTTACCTTGCACTGGGGATGTCAAGCCGCCCCTTTATCCTCAGCAATTGATCAAAGTCCCCGCAGCTCAAGTATTCCAGCCCAAGTAGAAAAAGCATCTGTGACATAGAAGACGCCATTACTGAACCATCAGATCACATTTACTGTACAGAATATTGTAGTGGCTTCTGTAATTTTTGAAGGGATATTCCAGTTTCATTAAAAAGGTTGTCTGGGTTCAGAGCTGAACCCGGACATATCCCCATTTTCATCCCGGCAGCCCCCCTGACAGGAGCATCGGAGAAGTTCATGCTAAATCGCGCAGGGCAAAGGCATTTTTTGGAGATCCGGTGACGTATCGGGGCTCTCCATGGGGCTGCCAGTAAGCCCGGTGATATCATCAGCACTGATGGGAGGGATTTAGCGCTGCACTAGCCAGTAAAACAGCTAGGGCAGCTCTAAAGCCCGCCCATCAGAGCCGCTGATGTCACCGAACAAACTGACGGGCGGAAGTTTCCGCCTGGCAGTGTGTTATTGTAAATAAAAGATCGCTTGCCCTGTGCAATTTAGCGCAGGGCAAGGGAGCGCATCGGAGCATGAGATGCTCCGATGCTAGCCTTAGGGGGGCTGCCGGGGTGAAAATAAGGGTATGTCCGGGTTTAGCTCTGAACCCGGACAACCCCTTTAAGTAACGGGTTTTTCTTTGTATATAGTGAAACATTATACAGTTTTACAATCTTTCTGTATCAGGTTGTCAGTTATTATGATCTCTGCTTGCAGTTATCAAAAGAAACCTTCATTGCTTTCCTGTAGCTGCTATAACTCTGTCCTGGTCCTGTGATGGAGACATGGTGCTCAGCACTTTACTAGACACAGATCTTTACTAGACACAGATCTTTTCTAGATACAGAACTGTATGATCCGAGTGTCCATTTAATTATCCGAGTGTCCATTTAACCATGACATGGAGAGGAGAAACAATGAAGGATCTTATCAAATAACTGCAAGTAAAAGATCCTCACAAACTGTGAGGACTTGATGAAAAAAGAAAAGTACTGTATTTTTGGATTCCAATGGAACATTTTTTCATTAGGCCCCATTCTCATGACCATTTTCTTTTTTCCAGATCCCAAACTGCGGATCTGCGAAACACGGACACGGGTCCTTCCACGTGCTTCTGAATCCATGCAGCCGTGCCCCAAAAGATAGGAAACGTCCCCTCTTTAGCCACATCTTGTGGATCGTGGACCCTTTGAAGTCAATGGGTACGCTCCATAAAGTAGGGAGCACACAGCCGTATAGGTTTTACTGGAGTTTTAAATAAGGAATTGGTCAAAAGTGAAATTGTCAGTAGTGTACCTTGGTCTGAAATGCAAAGGCCGCGTGGACAAGGAAGGGGCTCCCAGATGCCAGCTGTAACACGCGGTGCTCCACCAACACATCCGCCTCATCACAGTCGGCAAGCATGTCTCTTTTGCTGATGATCTTAACAGCATACTTCTGATGGTTAGAAGTATCCTCAGCCAAGACGACCTTTCCATAACTTCCCTGCCCGAGCACACGATGGAATATTAGTGTCTCCCTGATGTTCTCGGAGATTGTGCTTCTAGAGCAGGTTGGCCGAACACCACTGTCCTCGACTGGGGGGAAATAATAGAAAAACATGAGAAGACAATTAAAGGCATATTCTCATCTGAGGCATTAATACCACATTGATTGTCTTGGCCTTTTCTGTTACTCTCATAGACCATTGTTGACAACAGTAATGAATCTGCATTGGCAAACACAGAGCTGGGCTATCTCCAGCAGTCCCATAGACTTGGAATGGCGACAGGTGGGGGACTATATTATTATTTTTAATAGCATCCAGCACCCCTAGATAAATACAGACTCAGCAGACTCCAAAATAAATGCAGAGAACAGACCCCCTAAATGAATTTACATTTATCATGTAGAGAAAGTTAATACAGGGCACTTACTAATGTATTGTGATTGTCCATATTGCCTCCTTTGCTGGCTTGATTCATTTTTCCATCACATTATACAGGTCCTTCTCAAAAAATTAGCATATTGTGATAAAGTTCATTATTTTCTGTAATGTACTGATAAAGATTAGACTTTCATATATTTTAGATTCATTACACACCAACTGAAGTAGTTCAAGCCTTTTATTGTTTTAATATTGATGATTTTGGCATACAGCTCATGAAAACCCCAAATTCCTATCTCAAAAAATTAGCATATCATGAAAAGGTTCTCTAAACGAGTTATTAACCTAATCATCTGAATCAACTAATTAACTCTAAACACCTGCAAAAGAATCCTGAGGCTTTTAAAAACTCCCAGCCTGGTTCATTACTCAAAACCGCAATCATGGGTAAGACTGCCGACCTGACTGCTGTCCAGAAGGCCATCATTGACACCCTCAAGCAAGAAGGTAAGACACAGAAAGAAATTTCTGAACGAATAGGCTGTTCCCAGAGTGCTGTATCAAGGCACCTCAGTGGGAAGTCTGTGGGAAGGAAAAAGTGTGGCAGAAAACGCTGCACAACGAGAAGAGGTGACCGGACCCTGAGGAAGATTGTGGAGAAGGACCGATTCCAGACCTTGGGGGACCTGCGGAAGCAGTGGACTGAGTCTGGAGTAGAAACATCCAGAGCCACCGTGTACAGGCGTGTGCAGGAAATGGGCTACAGGTGCCGCATTCCCCAGGTCAAGCCACTTTTGAACCAGAAACAGAGGCAGAAGCGCCTGACCTGGGCTACAGAGAAGCAGCATTGAACTGTTGCTCAGTGGTCCAAAGTACAAGTAAATTTTGCATGTCATTCGGAAATCAAGGTGCCAGAGTCTGAAGGAAGACTGGGGAGAGGGAAATGCCAAAATGCCTGAAGTCCAGTGTCAAGTACCCACAGTCAGTGATGGTCTGGGGTGCCATGTCAGCTGCTGGTGTTGGTCCACTGTGTTTTATCAAGGGCAGGGTCAATGCAGCTAGCTATCAGGAGATTTTGGAGCACTTCATGCTTCCATCTGCTGAAAAGCTTTATGGAGGTGAAGATTTCATTTTTCAGCACGACCTGGCACCTGCTCACAGTGCCAAAACCATTGGTAAATGGTTTACTGACCATGGTATTACTGTGCTCAATTGGCCTGCCAACTTTCCTGACCTGAACCCCATAGAGAATCTGTGGGATATTGGGAAGAGAAAGTTGAGAGACGCAAGACCCAACACTCTGGATGAGCTTAAGGCCGCTATCGAAGCATCCTGGGCCTCCATAACACCTCAGCAGTGCCACAGGCTGATTGCCTCCATGCCACGCCGCATTGAAGCAGTCATTTCTGCAAAAGGATTCCCGACCAAGTATTGAGTGCATAACTGAACATAATTATTTGAAAGGTGACTTTTTTTGTATTAAAAACACTTTTCTTTTATTGGTTAGATGAAATATGCTAATTTTTTTAGATAGGAAATTTGGGTTTTCATGAGCTGTATGCCAAAATCATCAATATTAAAACAATAAAAGGCTTGAACTACTTCAGTTGGTGTGTAATGAATCTAAAATATATGAAAGTCTAATGTTTATCAGTACATTACAGAAAATAATGAACCTTATCACAATATGCTAATTTGTTTAGAAGGACCTGTACAATGCTCATATCCAGGGATTACGACCACCCTACAATCCAGCAGTGGTGGTTGTGCTTGCACACTAATGGAAAAAGTCCTGGCCTATGCACACTCCTACAGTCCTAGCCACCAGAAAGGCCGTCACCTTTTCCTATAGTGTACAAGCATGGCCACCTCTGAGGGATTGCAGGGTGGTCATAACCCCTGGATACAAGCAGTTTACATTACGGCTTTCATTATAAAAACAGAAACATTTCTTTGCATCAACATTTTCTGGCACCCACAACTTTATAATACTTCAAAGCTGCATGAGGGCTTGTTTTTTTGCTGATTTATTTGTAGCTTTTTGGTCACTCTTTATTCAATTGTGTAGGGGTGAACAAGAAGACCCAAAATGGCAAATTGGGTATTTTTATTTTTTCTTGTTACAACATTCACCTTGTTTGATATTTTAATACTTCAGACATTTTGTGAAGCAGCGATGCCTGTTATGTTTATTTCTTTATTTTTAAATATAAAATTGAGAATGGGGGGAATAACAATATGTACTATTAGTACATATTGTCATTACATTTTGGGAGTAGTTGGTCAAGCTTGGTACGCTTGGCCCTAAAGATTATTGTTTTTTGAAAATGGGGGGACTTTTTACATTGTGATTTTTAGCCCCCCTGGGGGCATTGGACATGTGATCTTCTGATCCCTTGTCCCATATACTGTAATAAAACATTATTTTTCAAAAAAAATATAAAATTAAGGAGGGCTTTTATTTTTAAAATTTTTGTGTTTTTTTTTAAATGTTTTTTACACTGTGGTTTTTATTTCCCCTAAGGGACTTTGATCCTTCGTCCCATAGACTGTAATAGAACACTATTGCAGTCTACAGGATTTTCAGAGTCTGACATTTAGGCCCTGTCTTGAGCATGTAGCGAGCCTCCTTGGCAGCCAATGTAGAGGATGGAAGTGGTAGTGGCCCTGATGAGGTGTTCTGTGTCACCAGTGCCGGACTGGAGTGCCTAGGGCCAACCAGTAAAATTTATTTTGGGGTACCACAGTACGGATACATTCAAATATTACCTGCTCACACAGCAGCAAGATGCTACCAGATGATTGAATATGGAGGTCCCTGCAGCAGCTTTTAGAAGGTAGGTCCTGGGGAGAAGAGGACACTAGTAGCTTTCCCCTATACCTAGAAGTCTTCTCAACTCTGATCGTGTCTATAATAATAAACTTCGGGAGTTTCTTTAATAATCTATCAGGTTTTTTATATAAGCATAGGCTGGTTGAGGTGCCGTACATTGAATATATGTAAGTAGTGCAGTAAGTCTACTGTGTTTTGTGCCACTTGTGCAGGGGGTGGGAGACTAGGGGCCCGCCTTGCTCAGGGGCCCACTGGGGATTCACCTGTACCCCTGTGGGCCAGTCTGAGCCTGTGTGTCACAGTGTCCTACCTCAGGTCGTCGCTTCTTGGGGTCCGTTGTAATTGTACTGAAGAATGAGGCCAGAGTTAAAAATGTAACAACGTTCTTTTTACTAAGTGCAACTTCGAACTTGAGATACATACAGCAGCAGCAGGCTTTAGTGCAATTCTTCTGTGGCACCGGCTGAGAAGGTACAATGGCAGGTTGGATGGCTGCAGTTCTGCACTTAGATGGTACTGGCATGGCCACCTGCACTGGATTGTAGGCAGCTAGCCATGACAGTCCTGGGAACCTTCACAAGGTCCTAGGCCGGTGATGGCTAACCTCCGGCTCTCCAGCTATGGTGAAACTACGACTTCCAGCATGCTTCATTCATTTCTATGAAGTTCTGAGAACAGCCAAGCAAGTTTATATCTTGGGAGTTGTAGTTTTACCACAGCTGGAGTGCTGGAGGTTAGCCATCACAGGCCTAGGCTGTCATGGCAACTGATCGGAGCCCCTACATCTGTCTATCCTCAAAGATGCCATGGTTGCAATTGACAGCAGTATTTGAGGGGTTAAATGACATGGATCGGCATCATCACTGATTCTGGTTACTGGCAGTGAGAGCCTGCTGTATCATACAGCCAGTACCTGCCATCTATGGAGCTCGCTTAATACATCTTCTTAACACAAATGACGTACATGCTGTTACCTTAATGGGTAAAAGGGTTGTCCCATAATTACATGTCATTATTTTATAGATGATAAAAAAGGAAGCCTAAGTGCCATTTAAATGCTGATTAATCCAGTTAATTGTACAGTATGGCCAGGGCCGGCGCCACCCATAAGCAAAGTAGGCCACCGTGTAGGGCGAGCTCTGATGCTCGGCGGCAGCTTAAATCTCACCAGGCCGCACACAAGCTCCATTCTTTTTTCTCCCCTCCTTCAGCTCCTTCTCCTACCTCCTCCCCCTTTGCGGTTCCTGCAAGTGGTGCCTTCCTCCTCCCCTCGCCGTGCTGCCGACAAAACCACACCCCCTCCACACTCAGCAGACACCCCCCCCCCCCGACATTCCCAACACTTACACTGGAAACACGCCTTCGTATGACACTGGAAACACTCCTACCTCAACGAGTGCGACCACGCCTCCTGGTGGCCACCCAACAGCTTAGGGAGGGTGGGCAGGGACTGGTGGGCCCCCCCCCCTATTTTCTTATCCCCCTTAGTCTGGTTCTCCCACTGGCACCCGTTTTGTGTGGGCAGTTAGGGGTTAATCTGCTGATCCGGTTGGGAGAGGAGGCGGGCGTCTAGGAGGGCTTATATGCCGCTGTCCCGCCTCTCCTCTTCCTCTTGGTGCGGAAGCGATTTGCCCTCCCTCCCTCCCTTGTGAGTTGGTAGTGTGGGGCCTCTTTCGAGTGGGGTTTTCTACGTGGTTAGTGGAAGTGGTTTTTATGGGCGTTGTGCCTCGTTGGAATTTTTTTAAGGCACAGCTGGCGGCAAGTTATTACAGCTTAAAGGTGTTGGAGAAAAATGGGCGAATCCGCCCGCTGGGAGACCAGCGGCTGGCGGAGAGCACGGTTCAAAGTTATGGTTTGCCGTTTGAATAAAGCTGTGGCCGATTACCACCCAACAAAATAAAGGGTTGAAAGTTGAACGGTGTCAGTGTCGTTATTAAAGGGGTTTAGATGGGGTTGGTATGCGGGGGCCAGAGGTAGGGTTGGAGTACCCCTTCCCCATTCCTGATGGTGCCAACAGTCTCAATTCCACAGTAAAGGCTTTCGTGAGAAATCAGAGATGCCCACTGATGACAAACCACGCTCTTCCTGGTCTTCCTTTCTCTCTCACTAGAGGAACATTCCACTCCTAACTGCCTCCCCCCTCCTGCCCTGTGAAGAGTGGCACTGCCCCGCTCCTTACCCCTAGTCCCGCCTCCCTCCAGGGGGCGGTGACCCCGCCCACTTTCATTACTCCCCCCCTTCCTTACCCTCCTCCCACCCCCCTCGCCGGCCAGCTTCTGACAACTGCACTGATTGCTGCTGCCGTGCACAGTGTGGAGCCATTGTTGTGTTTCCTTTGCCTGCCAGACTGGCCGTCAACTCAGGATACCGCTGCGGCAGTGTCGGACTGGGGTGCCTACGGCCCACCAGTGGAATTGATTTTGGGGGCCCACCCTAGAGCTGGAGATATTACTTGTTCATTTTTCAGTCTCGCACACATGAATGTATGCATTTTAGCACACACTACAGTAACAGTATGCTAAACAGAACAGTATTGTGCACTGCACTATATCACATTGTTTCTCTTTAAAGGGAGTCTGTCATCACAGTTTCACATTTTTAACCCTTCCCATAGCTTTCTAGCAGCATAACAGTTGCTAAAAATGTTACCTTTATAAGCAATCGTGGACTTATAAAACTGGCAAAAATCATCTTAGCAGGATATGCAAATGAGGGCTCGCAAGTGCTCAGGGGCGGCGTCAACCTCGTAGGTGCCCAGGCAGCTCTGCCTTATGTCGCTTCCCCCCGCCCAGTCTTTCCCTCTGCCCGCCCATCTTCTTACTTCTTCTTTCGCCAAGATCCCGTGCCTGCGCACTTAGTCCATTGGCCGGCGCATGCACACTGCGATGTCCATTCCTGGTACGGCATCACAGTAATTAATGCGCATGCCCCGTCCTCCTCACAGCTCGCCAAGCACAGCGCCGTACATTGTATAGCGGCTGTGCTTGGTATCATGCTCAACCCTTTTCACTTATATGGGGTGAGCTGCTCCTAGGCCACTTGATCAATGAACGTGCCCAGAAAAATCACAGAGAAGGGCACAGGGCTCACGGGAGCCCCGGTGCTTTCTCAAACAGCTGATCGGCAGTGGTCCCAGGTAGGGATCGACCGATTGTCGGATTTACCGATATTATTGGCCGATATTCAGGATTTTCAAAGTTATCGGTATCAGCAGCTAACCTTGCCGATATGCAGATAACTAATCGCGAACATGGATCGCGCTGCTATGAACGTGATCAATGTTCCCTCAGCAGCACAGGGGAGAAGGAAGCAGTCCCTCCCCCCTGTGCTGCCACCGGTGAGAGGCAAGAGGGGGAGAGGAGGGGAGAGGCTGTGGCCATTGCACCACCAATGGAAAGGATCTGTGGATAACACACTTATGGGGGATCTGTGGATGACGCACTGTTATGGGGTGATCTGTGATGGACACTGTTATGGGGGGGTAACTGTGAAGGATACTGTTACAGGGGGAATCTGTGGCTGACACTGTTATGGGGGATCTGTGGCTGGCACTGTTATGGGGGATCTGTGGCTGGCACTGTTATGGGGGATCTGTGGATGGCACTGTTATATATGTGCCATCCACAGACCCCCCACCCCATAACAGTGCCATCCACAGACCCCCCAGCCCATAACAGTGCCATCCACAGACCTTCCACCCCTTAACAGTGCCATCCACAGATGCCCCCCACACTGCTCCAGTGCTGCAGTATACAAACATAAAATGTCTCATTCAATTAAAAGAGATTAAACATGCCCCCTCACTCCTAATATTACTGTACACCCTAACCAGTGTCAGACTGGGGTACCTAGGGCCCACCAGTAAAATTTATTTTGGGGGCCCACTGTACGGTTGAGGTGCTGTATATTGTACATTGAATATATGTATGTAGTGAAGTAAATCTAATGTGTTATGTGCCACTTGTGCAGGGGGTGGGAGACTAGGGGCCCACCTTGCTTAGGGGCCCACCGGGGGATTCCCCTGTACCCCTGTGGGCCAGTCCGAGCCTGACCCTAACAGCTTCTGTACAACGCAGGCAGGCCGGGCGGCCGGCGCGTCACTCACTGACGTCACGTGCCTGCGCCGCCTGCTTAATTCATAAAGTAGGCGGCGCAGGCACGTGACATCAGGGAGTTACGCTGCTGCCCGGCCTGCCTGCATTCTACAGAAGCTGTTAGGGTGTACGGTAATATTAAAAGTGGGGGAGCATGTTTAATCACTTTTAATTGAATGAGACACTTTATATTTGTATGGTGCAGCACTGGAGTGGCGGGGCCGGAGTACAGTGACTACAGCGGTCCTGCCGCAATTGCCCCCAGCTCCTCCTCCCAGTCCCTTCCCGCTCACTCATACATTGCAGCCTGCAATGTAAAAATGTCAGCATTGGGGGGGAAAAGTACGTCTTATGGGCCGAGAAATACGGTAACCTCCAGAGACATTGCATCATATGTGACTGATATCAGCCGCTCCTCTTATATCGCTCCAGTACTGATATAACCTCCAGAGACATTGCATCATATGTGACTGATATCAGCCGCTCCTCTTATATCGCTCCAGCACTGATATAACCTCCAGAGACATTTACATATGTGACTGATATCAGCCGCTCCTCTTATATCGCTCCAGCACTGATATAACCACCAGAGACATTACATATGTGACTGATATCAGCCGCTTCTCTTATATCGCTCAAGCACTGATATAACCTCCAGAGACATTACATATGTGACTGATATCAGCCGCTTCTCTTATATCGCTCCAGCACTGATATAACCTCCAGAGACATTGCATCATATGTGACTGATATCAGCCGCTCCTCTTATATCGCTCCAGCACTGATATAACCTCCAGAGACATTTACATATGTGACTGATATCAGCCGCTCCTCTTATATCGCTCCAGCACTGATATAACCACCAGAGACATTACATATGTGACTGATATCAGCCGCTTCTCTTATATCGCTCCAGCACTGATATAACCTCCAGAGACATTTACATATGTGACTGATATCAGCCGCTTCTCTTATATCGCTCCAGCACTGATATAACCTCCAGAGACATTACATATGTGACTGATATCAGCCGCTCCTCTTATATCGCTCCAGTACTGATATAACCTCCAGAGACATTACATATGTGACTGATATCAGCCGCTCCTCTTATATCGCTCCAGTACTGATATAACCTCCAGAGACATTACATATGTGACTGATATCAGCCACTCCTCTTCTATCGCTCCAGCACTGATATAATCTCCAGAGACATTACATATGTGACTGATATCAGCCACTACTCTTATATCGCTCCAGTACTGATATAACCTCCAGAGACATTACATATGTGACTGATATCAGCCGCTCCTCTTATATCGCTCCAGCACTGATATAACCTCCAGAGACATTACATATGTGACTGATATCAGCCGCTCCTCTTATTTCGCTCCAGCACTGATATAACCTCCAGAGACATTTACATATGTGACTGATATCAGCCACTCCTCTTATATCGCTCCAGCACTGATATAACCTCCAGAGACATTACATATGTGACTGATATCAGCCACTCCTCTTCTATCGCTCCAGTACTGATATAACCTCCAGAGACATTACATATGTGACTGATATCAGCCACTACTCTTATATCGCTCCAGCACTGATATAACCTCCAGAGACATTACATATGTGACTGATATCAGCCGCACCTCTTATATCGCTCCAGCACTGATATAATCTCCAGAGACATTACATATGTGACTGATATCAGCCACTCCTCTTCTATCGCTCCAGTACTGATATAACCTCCAGAGACATTACATATGTGACTGATATCAGCCACTACTCTTATATCGCTCCAGCACTGATATAACCTCCAGAGACATTACATATGTGACTGATATCAGCCGCACCTCTTATATCGCTCCAGTACTGATATAACCTCCAGAGACATTACATATGTGACTGATATCAGCCACTCCTCTTATATCGCTCCAGCACTGATATAACCTCCAGAGACATTACATATGTGACTGATATCAGCCGCTCCTCTTATATCGCTCCAGCACTGATATAACCTCCAGAGACATTACATATGTGACTGATATCAGCCGCACCTCTTATATCGCTCCAGCACTGATATAACCTCCAGAGACATTACATATGTGACTGATATCAGCCGCTTCTCTTATATCGCTCCAGCACTGATATAACCTCCAGAGACATTACATATGTGACTGATATCAGCCACTCCTCTTATATCGCTCCAGCACTGATATAACCTCCAGAGACATTACATATGTGACTGATATCAGCCACTCCTCTTATATCGCTCCAGTACTGATATAACCTCCAGAGACATTTACATATGTGACTGATATCAGCCACTCCTCTTCTATCGCTCCAGCACTGATATAACCTCCAGAGACATTACATATTATGTGGGGGTGAGAGGCTGGGAAAGTGTGAAATGCCACTGATGAGAGGGAAGAGGGGGACACTGGGAGACATAACTTCTTGCTCTGCATGAAGTATAGGTGAGATAGTTGGTGGGCAAAGGTCTGTGAGGGGCTGGAACAACAGGGGGGCACAAGATATGCAGGGGCAGCAGCTTCAGGACTCTCCTAACTTCCCAGTTCCCTCCCACAGTAACTTAGCCCAGTGCTGCTGTGTGGAGTAGTGGGACCAGTAAGAGAAGAGAACTGAACTTTATACTGGAGGCAAGTGACACAGGAGGTCAGAGAGAGCAGGGCCTCCATTATCTCCTGCTGCTGCCTCCGCTCCTCTGGCTCCGCCCCCTCCTCACACATGAAGGAATATCCCACTGCAGAGAGGGGGGGCTGTCTGCTCATGTCGGGTCGGTGAAGTTTACAATGGAGAAAGGAACAAGCCCTGCAAGGTACTGTGCTGTCCCTTTCACCAAAGTAAAATGATATGTGTGCCAGTGCTGCAGTCCAGCACCTGATAACAGCCAAGCGCCTGACAGTATAGTAACTGCCCTGCTGGTGGCTCTGGCTGTAGTATAAGCAGACAGGCAAGGGGCCCACCGGGCATTTCACCGGCTTCCCGGTAAGCCAGTCCGACCCTGCGCTGCGGTACCGCATCCCAGCATTTTACACAGCCCGGCTGGCCTTATTTACAGGGTAAAAGAGATTCTGCAGCAGCTGAGGTCACATCACATCCAGATCTCACAGTGCGTGGCTCAGCTGCCGCAGAACCTCTTATGGAAGGCGAATTGTGAGCTAAATATCCATCACTCATGAACAGACGTCGAGCTCAAAGGGGTTCTGCAGCAGCTGAGGCATGTATTATAAATTATATTCCCAGCACAGCTCTGAAACCTCCTAATGCATGGCTCAGCTGCTGCAGAACCTCTTTTTGAAGAGAGCCTTGGAGCTAAATGTCCATCATTGATGAGCAGGTGTGTATTATAAGTCATGTTGCCTCTGCATCTCATAATGCATGGCTCAGCTGCTGCAGAACCTCTTTTAGCTTTATGTCTGTTCATAAGTGATGGACATTTATCTCACAATTCGTCTTCCAAAAGAGTTTCTGCAGCAGCTGAGGTGTGTATTATCATTGATATATAAAGGGGCGGGTCAATGGGCGGAGTCAAGGGGGCAAATTAGCTTTTGCCTAGGGTGGCAAAAATCCTTGCACCGGTCCTGAGTACGGCGACTGATATCAGCCACTACTCTTATATCGCTCCAGCACTGATATAACCTCCAGAGACATTACATATGTGACTGATATCAGCCGCACCTCTTATATCGCTCCAGTACTGATATAACCTCCAGAGACATTACATATGTGACTGATATCAGCCACTCCTCTTATATCGCTCCAGCACTGATATAACCTCCAGAGACATTACATATGTGACTGATATCAGCCGCTCCTCTTATATCGCTCCAGCACTGATATAACCTCCAGAGACATTACATATGTGACTGATATCAGCCGCACCTCTTATATCGCTCCAGCACTGATATAACCTCCAGAGACATTACATATGTGACTGATATCAGCCGCTTCTCTTATATCGCTCCAGCACTGATATAACCTCCAGAGACATTACATATGTGACTGATATCAGCCACTCCTCTTATATCGCTCCAGCACTGATATAACCTCCAGAGACATTACATATGTGACTGATATCAGCCACTCCTCTTATATCGCTCCAGTACTGATATAACCTCCAGAGACATTTACATATGTGACTGATATCAGCCACTCCTCTTCTATCGCTCCAGCACTGATATAACCTCCAGAGACATTACATATTATGTGGGGGTGAGAGGCTGGGAAAGTGTGAAATGCCACTGATGAGAGGGAAGAGGGGGACACTGGGAGACATAACTTCTTGCTCTGCATGAAGTATAGGTGAGATAGTTGGTGGGCAAAGGTCTGTGAGGGGCTGGAACAACAGGGGGGCACAAGATATGCAGGGGCAGCAGCTTCAGGACTCTCCTAACTTCCCAGTTCCCTCCCACAGTAACTTAGCCCAGTGCTGCTGTGTGGAGTAGTGGGACCAGTAAGAGAAGAGAACTGAACTTTATACTGGAGGCAAGTGACACAGGAGGTCAGAGAGAGCAGGGCCTCCATTATCTCCTGCTGCTGCCTCCGCTCCTCTGGCTCCGCCCCCTCCTCACACATGAAGGAATATCCCACTGCAGAGAGGGGGGGCTGTCTGCTCATGTCGGGTCGGTGAAGTTTACAATGGAGAAAGGAACAAGCCCTGCAAGGTACTGTGCTGTCCCTTTCACCAAAGTAAAATGATATGTGTGCCAGTGCTGCAGTCCAGCACCTGATAACAGCCAAGCGCCTGACAGTATAGTAACTGCCCTGCTGGTGGCTCTGGCTGTAGTATAAGCAGACAGGCAAGGGGCCCACCGGGCATTTCACCGGCTTCCCGGTAAGCCAGTCCGACCCTGCGCTGCGGTACCGCATCCCGGCATTTTACACAGCCCGGCTGGCCTTATTTACAGGGTAAAAGAGATTCTGCAGCAGCTGAGGTCACATCACATCCAGATCTCACAGTGCGTGGCTCAGCTGCCGCAGAACCTCTTATGGAAGGCGAATTGTGAGCTAAATATCCATCACTCATGAACAGACGTCGAGCTCAAAGGGGTTCTGCAGCAGCTGAGGCATGTATTATAAATTATATTCCCAGCACAGCTCTGAAACCTCCTAATGCATGGCTCAGCTGCTGCAGAACCTCTTTTTGAAGAGAGCCTTGGAGCTAAATGTCCATCATTGATGAGCAGGTGTGTATTATAAGTCATGTTGCCTCTGCATCTCATAATGCATGGCTCAGCTGCTGCAGAACCTCTTTTAGCTTTATGTCTGTTCATAAGTGATGGACATTTATCTCACAATTCGTCTTCCAAAAGAGTTTCTGCAGCAGCTGAGGTGTGTATTATCATTGATATATAAAGGGGCGGGTCAATGGGCGGAGTCAAGGGGGCAAATTAGCTTTTGCCTAGGGTGGCAAAAATCCTTGCACCGGTCCTGAGTACGGCGCCACCTGGTGTTTAATGTGCACCTACTGAGCTGGGTGCTGCTGGTCACAGGTCAGTCACTCCCCTCATAGCCGGGTCTCTTCACAGGGCTCCTCTCTGCTCACTGCAGAGCAGCTGACAGACATGGCTTTCTTCCCTGTGGTCACTGCAGAGGAGCTAATAAAAAGGCTTCTTCCATGCAGAAAGCTATTTCTACCGGCTGTTCTGCCATAAACACAGGATCACTATGCAGAGACCTGGCTCTGGGCAGAGTGAGCATGTGTGACCAGCAGCCATCAGCTCAGTAGATGGACGCGCACGTTGCTATACACTGTGAACACCAGTTGGTGCTATACTATGTAAGTAAGGCATCATGCACACGGCCGTTGGACGGCCTTGGCCGTATTGCAGCCTGCAAACGGCGGATCGGCAATCCAGAGCGGCTGGTCATGTGCACCACGCATCACAGATGCGGACCCATTCACTTGAATGGGTCCGCAATTCCGGAGATGCGGAACGGAGTCACGGAATGGAACACCAGAAGCACTACGGAATCCTTCCGTGGTGTTTCTTTACGTTGTTCCGCACCGCAAATAAATATGACATGTCATTTTTTTGGCCGGTCCGGACCCATTCAAGTTGAATGGGTCCGGCCTGCTGCACGGATGTTTCCCGTGCATTGGGGACCGCAATTGTGGTCCCCAATGCACGGAACGGCCGCACAACGGCCGTGTGCATGAGGCCTAAGGCTACTTTCACATTAGCGTTCTTCGCTGATCCGTCATGAATCTGCAAAAACGCTTCCGCTACCATAATACAACCGCATGCATCCGTCATGAACGGATCTGTTGTATTATGTCTTCAATAGCCATGACCGATCCGTCACGAACACAATTGAAAGTCAATGGGGAACGGATCCGTTTTTTATTGTGTCAGAGAAAACGGATCCGTCCCCATTGACTTACATTGTGTGTCAGGACGGATCCGTCTTGCTCCGCACCACATGGCGGACAGAAAAACACTGCAGGCAGCGTTTTGGTGTCCGCCTCCA
Organism: Bufo gargarizans; assembly: GCF_014858855.1. Classification (NCBI taxonomy): domain Eukaryota; kingdom Metazoa; phylum Chordata; class Amphibia; order Anura; family Bufonidae; genus Bufo; species Bufo gargarizans. The sequence goes on along the minus strand of NC_058081.1, from coordinate 110,101,236 downwards.
GAGCGGAATTGTGACTGATCGGAGGCAAACTGATGCATTCTGAGCGGATCCTTTTCCATTCAGAATGCATTAGGGCAAAACTGATCTGTTCTGGACCGCTTCTGAAAGCCCTGAACGGATCTCAGAAACGGAAAGCCAAAACGCTAGTGTGAAAGTAGCCTAATCATCATAAATCTTCACTGGATTATTTTCTAATGGCATGTAAGAGCCAAATGTGCTTAATTATTTATGATCTATAAATGAATATGACAAGTAATGGTGGACCAACCCCTTTAACCCTCCCTGACATGTGACATACATATACCATATGACACATTTCACAAGGCAGTGTATAGGGCAGAAGCCATACATAGTGGGAGTCAAATGTTTAATAAAAAGTTTCATAATATTAAAAAAATATATATAAAAAAAAAACTGCTTTCACATTTATCATATGAAAATGCAAACAATAACCATATATCCATAACTGGTATCACCATGCCTGTAATCTTCCAACCTATTAAAATATCCCATACAGTGAAAAAATTTAAAAAAATACACAATGCGAGATTTTCTGCTTTTTAGTCACTTTACCTCCCAAACAATGGAATAAAAAGTGGTCAAAAAGTTGTATGTTTGGTGCCAATAAAAATTAACGGTCTGTCGAATAAATACAAAAGTTCTGGGTTTTAGAATATTTTATTTTGTACATGTAGTAAACACATTGATGAAACCAATGAGACAAAAGCAGCTCTCACCTGCAGCTTGAGAAGCGCGGACACAGCCTGGACCCGGCTGTAAGAACTTGAGCTTTATTTTGTGCGGTAAAACCAAGACCGGGTACATGGTCTACGCATTTCGGACCACACAATCCAGGTCCTTATTCATAACCTGGGTCATGAGTAAGGACCTAGATTGTGTGGTCCGAAATGCGTAGACCATGTACCCTGTCTTGTTTTGGAAAGTTTAACCGCGTAAAATAAAGCTCATCATCTTAAGAAGCTGGACTCCCATTTTTTTTCTCTCATGTAGTAAACACATATATTTAGTATCACCATGACTGTAATGACCGGCCGGATACAGATAACATCATTTTACAGTGAACACCATAAAAACAAAAACTTGCAGACCTGACCCCAGAATTCAAACCCCAGAATAAATACTCGCCCCATAATATATATAGACCCCAAACCACCTAAATAAATACAGTTTTTAAAGCTGCTGCAGAACAGCATTACACGGCTCAGATGCTGCAGACCTTCTCCCAGTCCATTACTGGGGGCTCTTTCCCACTTACATATTAAGGTCAATATTGGGGTCAGTATTTGTGATTCTAAACCCAGAGAGGAACCTACACAGAGAGGAAGGATCATGGAAACCTCTGCATTTCTTATGTACTTTTTGTTCCTGGGTTTGACTTACAAAAATACTCATGTGAAAGTGGCCTAAATAAAGAAGTTCTGCAGCAGCTACAGGGTGTATCACAAGGAGTAATGCACTTCCTAGAATACATTATTAGGAATATTAGAAGTCACCTTGGAGGTCAGTGAGAGGTAGACATGGGCTCGGCATGTGGCCTTGTACATTTCTATGGACTTGGAGCTCCTGACCACTACTAATCATTTCCATTAGGGGCACATTGCTCTATCAGGATCACTCCTGTGCATGCAGGGTTGTTACAGTGTGTACTGTACACACTATAGGCTGCTGTTTATGACAGCCTGTATTCTGTCTATGCACAGGCTCTGCTGACAACTCATACAGGACACTATTGGGGGGATTAGAAATAATTGCTGTAATAACATGAAATACTTAAGATTGGACTGTGTATGGCCTAATTCACACGTCACTGCCTCAGCCCTGTATCTAAATACCCTGACCAAGACAGAATGGCTTGCTGTCGCTCCCAAGTAACTGAGCACCCAGGATACATGGCGGCTAGCACCCCTCCCCCACCCCTAATAACCCCCCAGGTGTAAATGTGGAATCCCCTTCCTTCTGCTTGTCTCAGGTCTCAGCGCTACAGATCAGATTAATGTAAAGTTATAACAAAGTGTCCAGGATGTATAACTTGTGTATTCCTGTATGTGTGCATCTACCTGAGACTCTCTGGTCCTCCTGCCGGTCTTCTGTCTTCACGGTGTCGTCCTTCTTCTTGATCAGGGACTTCTTTGCTCCTTTTGAAGAGATGAGGATGCGTTTTCTCTTCTTGGCACATTTGGGCTCTTTAGTCACATCTTCTTTCACTTGCATGAGCTGGTCCTTAGGAGACGTCTTCTTGGAGGAGCCGGATGTTCTTCTGTTCTTCCTCTTCTTGCTCCTCTTGGGTGTCTCCTTCTCTTCATCTGCTGAGGTCAGGATGGTCCGTCTCTTCTTCCCTCCTTTCCTCCTGATGAGAGTCTCGTCTTCTTTCTCCATCACCTTCTGCTCATCAGCCGATGAGTCAGGAATTCCTCTTCTTTTCTTCGCTCCTCTCTTCCTCACAATCTCCTCTTCCTTCGAATCCATTGTAGCGCTTTCCGTCCGGTCAGCAGATACAGGTATGTCCTCCGTCGCCAGTCAACTCTAACTGCCACTTCCAACTGCCACCTACCATTCAGACGCGGGCACCACAGTTGCCCTGGTTACACGGTTGTGATGTGAGCAGGAACTGACCAATAGCGTTCAGCCATTTCTGCCATCTTTTTTTATTTTTTTTAATAATACTTATTTAAAATACATTTCTTCTATGAAACATAATGGCTTTAAGTTTCCATTTTACTTAGATTTTTAATTAAGGAACTCATTGGAAGCTTATCAATTAAAATGTGCTGCAAAGGTGGAGCAATAATCTGCAATATAAAGATGGCAGGAGAAACATTTGCTATATTTATGAAATAATCTGTCTTTATGATAGATATCTGCATTATGCTGTTCTTCTGTCATTCCTCCTGGAAATCTATGAACAAATTGACAACCGAGTGTTACTATTCCTATTGTCAAATGGTTGTGTCCCTAAACAGTTTTAAAATATGTACAAGGGGAATAGTAAGAACAGTTGTCATTTAGGCTGGAGCTACACAGAAACTTTTTGTAGACCAACTTTTTTCTCCAGAACGGGACCACCAAGTGAACAGAGAACAGCAGAGGTCACGCTCTGTTCACCACTATGGGAGTTCAGAAGCAGAAGAATAGTAGAGTGTTGGATCGGTTACTTCTGACAGTCTCATATATTTCAGCCCACTTGCTCGGCTATTTTCAGAACTCCCGTGTCATTAAATGGAGAGCACTTCACAACTGCATGGTGTGCTCCCCTTCATTTTGGTGGCCAAGTTCTCTAGACAAGATCGGATCCCAGAGGTGGTACCCACACCTATCAGTTGGGTTAAAGTCAGGCTGAACCACTCAAGGACATTCACAGAGTTGTCCCTGAGCCAATCCTGTGCTCTCTTGCCTGTGGGATTATTATGGTTACACCAGTAGAAGTGAATCTAGGGGCCTACACTATAGTTTAATGCAAAAATTTAAATTTTAAGGGGTTTCCCGATTTGCTTCAACATCCTTTGAAATAAATCTTAATATAGGTTGCTGTAGTGTAATAGTGCACATAACCGCTGCAGCTAATCACTGGCCTTGGTGCTGTATACCACTGAGGCCAGTGATTGGTTACAGCAGTCATGTACAATATACAGGCGTGTCACTGCAGCAGCTAAAACATTATGGGGCACATTTATTAAGACCTGCATTTTAGACACCGGTCTTAATAAACCCTATAGCTGGCAGTGGCGAAGAGGCGCCGGCGTCTTCATAACGTCGACAGATCCTCAGCCAGTTGTTAATGTAAGACAGCTTCCCGCCCACACCACGCCCACTTTCTTAGACCTGGCGTGAGCAGGGAGAAGTCACAGACTGCGGCGCAACTAGCTATGCTGCAATCTGCACCTGAAAGACGCCTAATAAAGGTCTATTCAAGCTGAGTAATGACCCACTATGTCCCAGCTGCAGCGTGGTGGACAGGAGAGAGCAGTGGTGCTGGATCAAATAGTGGTCACGAAAGTGAGTTTAAGTGTTTTTGTTTTTCATTTTGATTTTAACAGCCTCCCTGTAGTTTGCCCTTAAAATTTAAACTTGGGCACCAACTTTCAGGCTCAATACTTAGATACAGTAACAGAACCAACCTGTGTGTATAGATATAGTAACAGAACCAACCTGTGTGTATAGATATAGTAACAGAACCAACCTGTGTGTATAGATATAGTAACAGAACCAACCTGTGTGTATAGATATAGTAACAGAACCAACCTGTGTGTATAGATACAGTAAGAGAACCACCTGTGTGTATAGATACAGTAACAGAACCAACCTATGTGTATAGATATAGTATCAGAACCAACCTGTGTGTATAGAAATAGTAACAGAACCAACCTGTGTGTATAAATACAGTAACAGAACCAGCTGTGTGCATAGATACAGTAACAGAACCACCTGTGTGTATAGATACAGTAACAGAACCACCTGTGTGTATAGATACAGTAACAGAACCAAGCTGTGTGTATAGATACAGTAACAGAACCAACCTGTGTGTATAGATATAGTAACAGAACCAACCTGTGTGTATAGATACAGTAACAGAACCACCTGTATGTATAGATACAGTTACAGAACCAGCTGTGTGTATAGATACAGTAACAGAACCAACCTGTGTGTATAGATACAGTAACAGAACAACCTGTGTGTATAGATACAGTAACAGAACCAAGCTGTGTGTATAGATACAGTAACAGAACCAACCTGTGTGTATAGTTACAGTAACAGAACCAGCTGTGTATAGCTACAGTAACAGAACCACCTGTGTGTATAGATATAGTAACAGAACCAACCTGTGTGTATAGATACAGTAACAGTACCACCTGTGTGTATAGATACAGTAACAGAACCAACCTGTGTGTATAGTTACAGTAACAGAACCAGCTGTGTATAGCTACAGTAACAGAACCACCTGTGTGTATAGATATAGTAACAGAACCAACCTGTGTGTATAGATACAGTAACAGTACCACCTGTGTGTATAGATACAGTAACAGAACCAACCTGTGTGTATAGTTACAGTAACAGAACCAGCTGTGTATAGCTACAGTAACAGAACCACCTGTGTGTATAGATATAGTAACAGAACCAACCTGTGTGTATAGATACAGTAACAGTACCACCTGTGTGTATAGATATAGTAACAGAACCAACCTGTGTGTATAGATACAGTAACAGAACCACCTGTATGTATAGATACAGTAACAGAACCACCTGTGTGTATAGATACAGTAACAGAACCAGCTGTGTGTATAGATATAGTAACAGAACCAACCTGTGTGTATAGATATAGTAACAGAACCAACCTGTGTGTATAGATACAGTAACAGAACCACCTGTATGTATAGATACAGTAACAGAACCACCTGTGTGTATAGATACAGTAACAGAACCACCTGTGTGTATAGATACAGTAACAGATCCACCTTTGTGTATAGATACAGTAACAGAACCACCTGTGTGTATAGATATAGTAACAGAACCAACCTGTGTGTATAGATACAGTAAAAGAACCACCTGTGTGTATAGATATAATAACAGAACCACCTGTGTGTATAGATATAGTAACAGATCCACCTGTGTGTATAGATACAGTAACAGAACCAACCTGTGTGTATAGATACAGTAACAGAACCACCTGTGTGTATAGATACAGTAACAGAACCAACCTGTGTGTATAGATACAGTAACAGAACCACCTGTGTGTATAGATATAGTAACAGAACCACCTGTGTGTATAGATATAGTAACAGAACCAAGCTGTGTGTATAGATATAGTAACAGAACCACCTGTGTATAGATATAGTAACAGAACCACCTGTGTGTATAGTTACAGTAACAGAACCAAGCTGTCTGTATAGATATAGTAACAGAACCACCTGTGTGTATAGATACAGTAACAGAACCACCTGTGTGTATAGATATAGTAACAGAACCAACCTGTGTGTATAGATACAGTAACAGAACCACCTGTGTGTATAGATATAGTAACAGAACCAACCTGTGTGTATAGATACAGTAACAGAACCACCTGTGTGTATAGATATAGTAACAGAACCACCTGTGTGTATAGATATAGTAACAGATCCACCTGTGTGTATAGATACAGTAACAGAACCAACCTGTGTATAGATACAGTAACAGAACCACCTGTGTGTATAGATACAGTAACAGAACCAACCTGTGTGTATAGATACAGTAACAGAACCACCTGTGTGTACAGATATAGTAACAGAACCACCTGTGTGTATAGATATAGTAACAGAACCAAGCTGTGTGTATAGATATAGTAACAGAACCACCTGTGTATAGATATAGTAACAGAACCACCTGTGTGTATAGATACATAACAGAACCACCTGTGTGTATAGATACAGTAACAGAACCACCTGTGTGTATAGATATAGTAACAGAACCAGCTGTGTGTATATATACAGTAACAGAACCAACCTGTGTGTATAGTTACAGTAACAGAACCAGCCAGAGGCGTAGCTAGAGTTCTATGGGCCCCGGGGCAAACTTTGAATTGGGCCCCCCCCCCCCCTCCAGTCATACACAGGGGACTGGCATGGCATCAAATCCTTCATAGAGGCCTGGCCTCGGGGGCAAAATCATGAAATATATACAGAGCGGGCAAAAAATGTAATATATACACAGGAGACAAATGTAATATATACAGAGGGGGCAAAATGTATATATATACCCTCTGCGCCTGCGATCGTTACGCCCCTGCCTTTATATAAATCCATTTTGCCCCCTCTGTATATATTACATTTGTCCCCTGTGTATATATTACATTTTTTGCCCGCTCTGTATATATTTCAATTTTTTTCACTTTGCCCCTATATATGTCATTATTTTGTCCCCCAGGCTGGGCCCCTATGAAGGATTTGCTGCCATGCCAGTCCCCTGTGTATTACCACTGTGCCATGCTGCCAGGTGCCCCTCTGTGAGTTATGAAGCCAGCGGTGTGTGCACATTTACACACCTTCTCTGAGGAGACTTCTCCACTCCTGTCATCCGGCGTGCGCCGCGGGCCCCAGGGATCCGGCGAGATTACAGCAAGAAAGCAGCGCCGGATTGGTGGAGGCGGCGCCGGATTGGTGGAGGCGGGGCCAGGGGTGGGGCGGGATGTAATTCACTGTGAGAGCGCATCGCTGTGCCGCCGGTCAGGCATGACCTGACTGGCCATTATTAAAGTAAGATTAAAAAATGTTAATCACTTGCGTGCGGGGCTGTGGAGACCGCGATCATTAGGACTTGCAAGGGGGGCCCTCTGGGCCCCCCTGGCTTAGGGGCCCGGTCGCAACTGCGACCGCTGCGACCCCTATAGTTACGCCACTGCAACCAGCTGTGTGTATAGATACAGTAACAGAACCAACCTGTGTGTATAGTTACAGTAACAGAACCACCTGTGTGTATAGATACAGTAACAGAACCAACCTGTGTGTATAGTTACAGTAACAGAACCAGCTGTGTATAGCTACAGTAACAGAACCACCTGTGTGTATAGATATAGTAACAGAACCAACCTGTGTGTATAGATACAGTAACAGTACCACCTGTGTGTATAGATACAGTAACAGAACCAACCTGTGTGTATAGATACAGTAACAGAACTAGCTGTGTGTATAGATACAGTAACAGAACCAACCTGTGTGTATAGTTACAGTAACAGAACCACCTGTGTGTATAGATATAGTAACAGAACCAACCTGTGTGTATAGATACAGTAACAGTACCACCTGTGTGTATAGATATAGTAACAGAACCAACCTGTGTGTATAGATACAGTAACAGAACCACCTGTATGTATAGATACAGTAACAGAACCACCTGTATGTATAGATACAGTAACAGAACCAGCTGTGTGTATAGATACAGTAACAGAACCAACCTGTGTGTATAGATACAGTAACAGAACCAGCTGTGTGTATAGATACAGTAACAGAACCACCTGTGTGTATAGATATAGTAACAGAACCAACCTGTGTGTATAGATATAGTAAAAGAACCACCTGTGTATATAGATATAGTAACAGAACCACCTGTGTGTATAGATATAGTAACAGATCCACCTGTGTGTATAGATACAGTAACAGAACCAACCTGTGTGTATAGATACAGTAACAGAACCACCTGTGTGTATAGATATAGTAACAGAACCACCTGTGTGTATAGATATAGTAACAGATCCACCTGTGTGTATAGATACAGTAACAGAACCACCTGTGTGTATAGATATAGTAACAGAACCACCTGTGTATAGATATAGTAACAGAACCAAGCTGTGTGTATAGATATAGTAACAGAACCACCTGTCTATAGATATAGTAACAGAACCACCTGTGTGTATAGTTACAGTAACAGAACCAAGCTGTCTGTATAGATATAGTAACAGAACCACCTGTGTGTATAGATACAGTAACAGAACCCCCTGTGTGTATATATATAGTAACAGAACCAAACTGTGTGTATAGATACAGTAACAGAACCACCTGTGTGTATAGATATAGTAACAGAACCAGCTGTGTGTATAGATACAGTAACAGAACCACCTGTGTGTATAGCTACAGTAACAGAACCACCTGTGTGTATAGATACAGTAAAAGAACCACCTGTGTGTATAGATATAGTAACAGAACCACCTGTGTGTATAGATATAGTAACAGATCCACCTGTGTGTATAGATACAGTAACAGAAACCAACCTGTGTATAGATACAGTAACAGAACCACCTGTGTGTATAGATACAGTAACAGAACCAACCTGTGTGTATAGATATAGTAACAGAACCAAGCTGTGTGTATAGATATAGTAACAGAACCACCTGTGTATAGATATAGTAACAGAACCAGCTGTGTGTATATATACAGTAACAGAACCACCTGTGTGTATAGATACAGTAACAGAACCACCTGTGTGTATAGATACAGTAACAGAACCACCTGTGTGTATAGATACAGTAACATAACCACCTGTGTGTATAGATATAGTATCAGAACCAACCTGTGTGTATAGATACAGTAACAGAACCACCTGTGTGTATAGATATAGTAACAGAACCACCTGTGTGTATAGATACAGTAACAGAACCACCTGTGTGTGTAGATATAGTAACAGAACCAAGCTGTGTGTATAGATACAGTAGCATAACTAAGCTGTGAACAGACTGCAGGGGGCGCCGTTCTGGCCGTCATCTAACTCTTAATTTGATTGCTAAGTAGTATGTGCTGTCTGAAATGTGCTGAATCTTGCTAAAAAGCGGAGGCTGCGGCCACTGCGCTGTGCAGCCGGTGGACTCCACAATGCTGAGGCGCGGTATCAGCCGAACTGAGCGTCCACCTCTGATGAATCATCAGGCGCGCATGGCACTCCTTTGTCAGCGTCGCCCACCTTCCAGAGCAATAAGAAGAAGATGGCTGCCGCATGCCGCAACTGTGTCCAGCCTGCCGCGATGCCTGACTGAGCCTCTCAGCCAAGTTGCAGCCTGCCCCTGAGTGAAGCAAGCGAGCCAGCGACTGAGGCACAATTTCAAAGTAAACAGTGCCACACTGCCAGTATCGCAGTAAGCAGGGCCGGACTGGGACAAAAAATAGGCCCGGGCATTTTTGACTGAGCAGCCCAATCACATGACCCCCAACAGGCCCCACCCCCTTGCAGTCTAGGGGCGGAGCCAAAACCGGAAGCACAATTGAGGGGCAGGGGCAGCCACCAGTAAAATAGGAAGGCTTCAGCCAACACACAAGCTTCTTTGGGGGTCCCCAGGTGACATTAGAGGTCTTAGTACGATCCGGCCACCTAATCCGGCAGAAAATGCAAGGAATCGACTGGACACAAAGCACAGCATGCAGCGGTTTATGTCCTGCTGATTCTCTGCATTTTTCCCAGATTGTGGCCGGATCTCTGCCGTACCCCATTGTAGTTAATGGGGCTGGCGGGCATTCTGTCTGCATCCAGCAGTGCCGGATCCAGTGAATTCTCAGCTGGAACAGCCTGCCAGGATCACTAACGCAGATGTGAAAGTAGCTTAATACAGCGCCCCATACCTCTTATATCCAGTGACGTCTCCTCTGATGTAGACGTTCTCTTTCTTCATCTTCTCCATTCAGACCAAACCACCGTGATCATTTCTTTCAGCCATCTCAGGTCTCTGCAGAGTTTGACAGACATCTTAGCTTCCTACTTTTCCATCATCCTCCAATTAACATCACATCATGCACCCCCAATACTGAGAAGCTGTGCTCCCCAAATCTATACTGCAAAAAGAACTGTGCTAAGCTGATGCTGTGCCAGGGTGCCCCCAAAGTAATGGTGCTCCCAAAGTCCCAACAATAGTAATTATTTCTTTGCCAGAGTGCATTTAGTAGTAATAGTGCTCCTACAGTGCCCCCAACAGTAATTGTGTCCCACAAGTAATAATGCTCCCATAGTCCCCCAGTTGTAATAAAGCCCACCATAATGCCCCGATAGTAATAGATCTCTTTATAATGTGTGACAGTAGAACCCCCCCTTATAATGTGCACCAGTACAACAAATGCCCCGTTGTGTGGCAGTAAAAAAGGAAATACCTCCTCTTAGTGCCGCCAGTAGAGCCAATGTCCCCAGAGTTCCCTCATGTGTTCCAATGACCCGTACTGTGTGCCACTACAAAAAGCACTTAGTGCCACCAGTTGAGCTTAGGTGCCCATAGTGATCTTATAATTTGTGCCAGTATAAAATACTCTTATATAGTCCCCCCAGAAGATGCCCCCATAGTGCTCCTTCCCCGTCTCCATAGTGCCCTCCATAATGTGGCACTATAAAATGCCCCCCCTATAGACTGCCCCACATAGATACCCCCATAATGCTCCTTTCCTCCCTTCCCCATAGTTAGAGTTGAGCGAACACCTGGATGTTCGGGTTCGAGAAGTTCGGCCGAACTTCCCGGAAATGTTCGGGTTCGGGATCCGAACCCGATCCGAACTTCGTCCCGAACCCGAACCCCATTGAAGTCAATGGGGACCCGAACTTTTTGGCACTAAAACGGCTGTAAAACAGCCCAGGAAAGGGCTAGAGGGCTGCAAAAGGCAGCAACATGTAGGTAAATCCCCTGCAAACAAATGTGGATAGGGAAATGAATTAAAATAAAAATTAAATAAATAAAAATTAACCAAAATCAATTGGAGAGAGGTCCCATAGCAGAGAATCTGGCTTCCCGTCACCCACCACTGGAACAGTCCATTCTCAGATATTTAGGCCCCGGCACCCAGGCAGAGGAGAGAGGTCCCGTAACAGACAATCTGGCTTCATATCAGCAGAGAATTAGTCTGCATGTCATAGCAGAGAATCAGGCTTCACGTCAGCCACCACTGCAACAGTCCATTGGCATATATTTAGGCCCAGCACCCAGGCAGAGGAGAGAGGTCCCGTAACAGACAATCTGGCTTCATGTCAGCAGAGAATCAGTCTTCAAGTCATAGCAGAGAATCAGGCTTCACGTCACCCACCACTGTAAGAGGCCATTTTCATAAATTTAGGCCCAGCACCCAGGCAGAGGAGAGAGGTCCCGTAACAGAGGATCTGGCTTCATGTCAGCAGAGAATCAGTCTGCATGTCATAGCAGAGAATCAGGCTTCACGTCACCCACCACTGCAACAGTCCATTGTCATAAATTTAGGCCCAGCACCCAGGCAGAGGAGAGAGGTCCCGTAACAGACAATCTGGCTTCATGTCAGCAGAGAATTAGTCTGCATGTCATAGCAGAGAATCAGGCTTCACGTCAGCCACCACTGCAACAGTCCATTGGCATATATTTACGCCCAGCACCCAGGCAGAGGAGAGAGGTCCCGTAACAGAGGATCTGGCTTCATGTCAGCAGAGAATCAGTCTGCATGTCATAGCAGAGAATCAGGCTTCACGTCACCCAACATTGGAACAGTCCATTGGCATATATTTAGGCCCCGGCACCCAGACAGAGGAGAGGTTCATTCAACTTTGGGTAGACTCGCAATATAATGGTAAAATAAAAATAGGATTGAATGTGGAAGTGCCCTGGAGTCCAATAATATATGGTTAAGGGGAGGTAGTTAATGTCTAATCTGGACAAGGGACGGACAGATCCTGTGGGATCCATGCCTGGTTCATTTTTATGAACGTCAGCTTGTCCACATTGGCTGTAGACAGGCGGCTGCGTTTGTCTGTAATGACGCCCCCTGCCGTGCTGAATACACGTTCAGACAAAACGCTGGCCGCCAGGCAGGCCAGCACCTCCAAGGCATAAAAGGCTAGCTCTGGCCACGTGGACAATTTAGAGACCCAGAAGTTGAATGGGGCCGAACCATCAGTCAGTACGTGGAGGGGTGTGCACATGTACTGTTCCACCATGTTAGTGAAATGTTGCCTCCTGCTAACACGTTGCGTATCAGGTGGTGGTGCAGTTAGCTGTGGCGTGTTGACAAAAGTTTTCCACATCTCTGCCATGCTAACCCTACCCTCAGAGGAGCTGGCCGTGACACAGCTGCCTTGGCGACCTCTTGCTCCTCCTCTGCCTTGGCCTTGGGCTTCCACTTGTTCCCCTGTGACATTTGGGAATACTCTCAGTAGTGCGTCTACCAACGTGCGCTTGTACTCGCGCATCTTCCTATCACGCTCCAGTGCAGGAAGTAAGGTGGGCACATTGTCTTGCGTGGATCCAGCGTGGATCCAGCAGGGTGGCAACCCAGTAGTCCGCACAGGTTAAAATGTGGGCAACTCTGCTGTCGTTGCGCAGGCACTGCAGCATGTAGTCGCTCATGTGTGCCAGGCTGCCCAGGGGTAAGGACAAGCTGTCCTCTGTGGGAGGCGTATCGTCATTGTCCTGCCTTTCCCCCCAGCCACGCACCAGTGATGGACCCGAGCTGCGTTGGGTGCCACCCCGCTGTGACCATGCTTCATCCTCATCCTCCTCCACCTCCTCCTCATCCTCGTCCTCCTCGTCCTCCAGTAGTGGGCCCTGGATGGCCACATTTGTACCTGGCCTCTGCTGTTGCCAAAAACCTCCCTCTGAGTCACTTCGAAGAGACTGGCCTGAAAGTGCTAAAAATGACCCCTCTTCCTCCTCCTCCTCCTCCTCCTCCTGGGCCACCTCCTCTTCCATCATCGCCCTAAGTGTTTTCTCAAGGAGACATAGAAGTGGTATTGCAACGCTGATAACGGCGTCATCGCCACTAGCCATGTTGGTGGAGTACTCGAAACAGCGCAACAGGGCACACAGGTCTCGCATGGAGGCCCAGTCATTGGTGGTGAAGTGGTGCTGTTCTGTAGTGCGACTGACCCGTGCGTGCTGCAGCTGAAACTCCACTATGGCCTGCTGCTGCTCGCACAGTCTGTCCAGCATGTGCAAGGTGGAGTTCCACCTGGTGGGCACGTCGCATATGAGGCGGTGAGCGGGAAGGCCGAAGTTACGCTGTAGCGCAGACAGGCGAGCAGCAGCAGGATGTGAACGCCGGAAGCGCGAACAGACGGCCCGCACTTTATGCAGCAGCTCTGACATGCCGGGGTAGTTGTGAATGAACTTCTGCACCACCAAATTCAGCACATGCGCCAAGCAAGGGATGTGCGTCAAATTGGCTAGTCCCAGAGCTGCAACGAGATTTCGCCCATTATCACACACCACCAGGCCGGGCTTGAGGCTCACCGGCAGCAACCACTCGTCGGTCTGTTGTTCTATACCCCGCCACAACTCCTGTGCGGTGTGGGGCCTGTCCCCCAAACATATGAGTTTCAGAATGGCCTGCTGACGTTTACCCCGGGCTGTGCTGAAGTTGGTGGTGAAGGTGTGTGGCTGACTGGATGAGCAGGTGGAAGAAGAGGAGGAGGAAGCCGAGAAGGAGGAGGTGGCAACAGGAGGAAAAGAATGTTGCCCTGCGATCCTTGGCAGTGGAAGGACGTGCGCCAAACAGCTCTCCGCCTGGGGCCCAGCTGCCACTACATTTACCCAGTGTGCAGTTAGGGAGATATAGCGTCCCTGGCCGTGCTTACTGGTCCACGTATCTGTGGTTAGGTGGACCTTGCTACAGATGGCGTTGCGCAGTGCACACTTGATTTTATCGGATACTTGGTTGTGCAGGGAAGGCACGGCTCTCTTGGAGAAGTAGTGGCGGCTGGGAACAACATACTGTGGGACAGCAAGCGACATGAGCTGTTTGAAGCTGTCTGTGTCCACCAGCCTAAATGACAGCATTTCATAGGCCAGTAGTTTAGAAATGCTGGCATTCAGGGCCAGGGATCGAGGGTGGCTAGGTGGGAATTTACGCTTTCTCTCAAATGTTTGTGAGATGGAGAGCTGAACGCTGGCGTGTGACATGGTTGAGACGCTTGGTGACGGAGGTGGTGGTGGTGTTGGTGGTACATCCCCTGTTTGCTGGGCGGCAGGTGCCAACGTTCCTCCAGAGGCGGAGGAAGAGGCCAAGGCGGCAGCAGCAGAAGAGGCCGAGGCGGCAGCAGCAGAAGAGGTAGCAGGGGGAGCCTGAGTGACTTCCTTGGTTTTAAGGTGTTTACTCCACTGCAGTTCATGCTTTGCATCCAGGTGCCTGGTCATGCAGGTTGTGCTCAGGTTCAGAACTAGGGATGAGCGAACTCGAACTGTATAGTTCAGGTTCGTACCGAATTTTGGGGTGTCCGTGACACGGACCCGAACCCGGACATTTTCGTAAAAGTCCGGGTTCGGGTTCGGTGTTCGTCGCTTTCTTCGCGCTTTTGTGACGCTTTCTTGGCGCTTTTTGAAAGGCTGCAAAGCAGCCAATCAACAAGCGTCATACTACTTGCCCCAAGAGGCCATCACAGCCATGCCTACTATTGGCATGGCTGTGATTGGCCAGAGCACCATGTGACCCAGCCTCTATTTAAGCTGGAGTCACATAGCGCCGCCCGTCACTCTGCTCTGATTAGCGTAGGGAGAGGTTGCGGCTGCGACAGTAGGGCGAGATTAGGCAGATTAACTCCTCCAAAGGACTTGATTAACTGATCGATCTGCAGCTGTGGATCATTGAGCTGCTGATCCTCAATTGCTCACTGTTTTTAGGCTGCACAGACCGTTTGTCAGTCTCATTTTTCTGGGGTGATCGGCGGCCATTTTGTGTCTTGTGGTGCGCCAGCACAAGCTGCGACCAAGTGCATTTAACCCTCAATGGTGTGGTTGTTTTTTGGCTAAAGCCTACATCAGGGTGAAGCTGTCACACCAAGTGCATTTAACCAGCAATAGTCTGTTCATTTTTTGGCCATATACAAAATCAGGGGCAAGCTGCGCCTGTCACCAAGTGCATTTAACCCTCAATGGTGTGGTTGTTTTTTGGCTAAAGCCTACATCAGGGTGAAGCTGTCACACCAAGTGCATTTAACCAGCAATAGTCTGTTCATTTTTTGGCCATATACAAAATCAGGGGCAAGCTGCGCCTGTCACCAAGTGCATTTAACCCTCAATGGTGTGGTTGTTTTTTGGCTAAAGCCTACATCAGGGTGAAGCTGTCACACCAAGTGCATTTAACCAGCAATAGTCTGTTCATTTTTTGGCCATATACAAAATCAGGGGCAAGCTGCGCCTGTCACCAAGTGCATTTAACCCTCAATGGTGTGGTTGTTTTTTGGCTAAAGCCTACATCAGGGTGAAGCTGTCACACCAAGTGCATTTAACCAGCAATAGTCTGTTCATTTTTTGGCCATATCCCAGTCTAATTCTGTCACTAAATCCATACCGGTCACCCAGCGCCTAAATACTAGGCCTCAAATTTATATCCAGCTAAATCTGTCCCTAGTGCTGTAGCTGGGCGAGTTATTTAGTGTCCGTTCAAGCACATTTCTTGTTCTGGGTTGAAATACAATTCCCAATTTAGCAATTTCATAATTTAGTGGTTCCTGCTATATCAGAGCTATTTGAAATCTATCCCAAAAAGGGTATATAATATTGAAGGTGCACATTGGGTCATTCAGAATAACTTCACACACACCCGCTACTGTGTATTTCCAAGTCTAATTCTGTCACTAAACCCATACCTGTCACCCAGCGCCTAAATACTAGGCCTCAAATTTAAATCCCTCTAAATCTCTCGTTACCCACCGCTGTACTGTTGTTGCTGGGCAAGATATTTAGTGTCCGTCAAAGCACATTTTTTGTTCTGGGTTGAAGTACAATTCCCAATTTAGCAATTTCATAATTTAGTGGTTTCTGCTATATCAGAGCTATTTGAAATCTATCCCTAAAAGGGTATATAATATTGAAGGTGCACATAGGGTCATTCAGAATAACTTCACACACACGCTTCTGTGCATTTCCAAGTCTAATTCTGTCACTAAATCCATACCGGTGACCCAGCGCCTAAATACTAGGCCTCAAATTTAAATCCCTCTAAATCTCTCGTTACCCACCACTGTACTGTTGTTGCTGGGCAAGATATTTAGTGTCCGTCAAAGCACATTTTTTGTTCTGGGTTGAA
This sequence comes from Bufo gargarizans, assembly GCF_014858855.1. NCBI lineage: Eukaryota > Metazoa > Chordata > Amphibia > Anura > Bufonidae > Bufo > Bufo gargarizans. Next base: position 110,084,740 of record NC_058081.1, on the reverse strand, counting down.
GTACAATTCCCAATTTAGCAATTTCATAATTTAGTGGTTTCTGCTATATCAGAGCTATTTGAAATCTATCCCTAAAAGGGTATATAATATTGAAGGTGCACATAGGGTCATTCAGAATAACTTCACACACACGCTTCTGTGCATTTCCAAGTCTAATTCTGTCACTAAATCCATACCGGTGACCCAGCGCCTAAATACTAGGCCTCAAATTTAAATCCCTCTAAATCTCTCGTTACCCACCGCTGTACTGTTGTTGCTGGGCAAGATATTTAGTGTCCGTCAAAGCACATTTTTTGTTCTGGGTTGAAGTACAATTCCCAATTTAGCAATTTCATAATTTAGTGGTTTCTGCTATATCAGAGCTATTTGAAATCTATCCCTAAAAGGGTATATAATATTGAAGGTGCACATAGGGTCATTCAGAATAACTTCACACACACGCTTCTGTGCATTTCCAAGTCTAATTCTGTCACTAAATCCATACCGGTGACCCAGCGCCTAAATACTAGGCCTCAAATTTAAATCCCTCTAAATCTCTCGTTACCCACCGCTGTACTGTTGTTGCTGGGCAAGATATTTAGTGTCCGTCAAAGCACATTTTTTGTTTTGGGTTGAAGTACAATTCCCAATTTAGCAATTTCATAATTTAGTGGTTCCTGCTATATCAGAGCTATTTGAAATCTATCCCAAAAAGGGTATATAATATTGAAGGTGCACATTGGGTCATTCAGAATAACTTCACACACACCCGCTACTGTGTATTTCCAAGTCTAATTCTGTCACTAAACCCATACCTGTCACCCAGCGCCTAAATACTAGGCCTCAAATTTAAATCCCTCTAAATCTCTCGTTACCCACCGCTGTACTGTTGTTGCTGGGCAAGATATTTAGTGTCCGTCAAAGCACATTTTTTGTTCTGGGTTGAAGTACAATTCCCAATTTAGCAATTTCATAATTTAGTGGTTTCTGCTATATCAGAGCTATTTGAAATCTATCCCTAAAAGGGTATATAATATTGAAGGTGCACATAGGGTCATTCAGAATAACTTCACACACACGCTTCTGTGCATTTCCAAGTCTAATTCTGTCACTAAATCCATACCGGTGACCCAGCGCCTAAATACTAGGCCTCAAATTTAAATCCCTCTAAATCTCTCGTTACCCACCGCTGTACTGTTGTTGCTGGGCAAGATATTTAGTGTCCGTCAAAGCACATTTTTTGTTCTGGGTTGAAGTACAATTCCCAATTTAGCAATTTCATAATTTAGTGGTTTCTGCTATATCAGAGCTATTTGAAATCTATCCCTAAAAGGGTATATAATATTGAAGGTGCACATAGGGTCATTCAGAATAACTTCACACACACGCTTCTGTGCATTTCCAAGTCTAATTCTGTCACTAAATCCATACCGGTGACCCAGCGCCTAAATACTAGGCCTCAAATTTAAATCCCTCTAAATCTCTCGTTACCCACCACTGTACTGTTGTTGCTGGGCAAGATATTTAGTGTCCGTCAAAGCACATTTTTTGTTCTGGGTTGAAGTACAATTCCCAATTTAGCAATTTCATAATTTAGTGGTTCCTGCTATATCAGAGCTATTTGAAATCTATCCCAAAAAGGGTATATAATATTGAAGGTGCACATTGGGTCATTCAGAATAACTTCACACACACCCGCTACTGTGTATTTCCAAGTCTAATTCTGTCACTAAACCCATACCTGTCACCCAGCGCCTAAATACTAGGCCTCAAATTTAAATCCCTCTAAATCTCTCGTTACCGCTGTACTGTTGTAGCTGGGAAAGTTATTTAGTGCCCGTCAAAGCACATTTTTTGTTCTGGGTTGAAGTACAATTCCCAATTTAGCAATTTCATAATTTAGTGGTTCCTGCTATATCAGAGCTATTTGAAATCTATCCCAAAAAGGGTATATAATATTCAAGGTGCACATTGGGTCATTCAGAATAACTTCACACACACGCTTCTGTGCATTTCCAAGTCTAATTCTGTCACTAAATCCATACCGGTCACCCAGCGCCTAAATACTAGGCCTCAAATTTATATCCCGCTGAATTTGAATACAATACATTGGGCCAAATAATATATTTGTTGTTGTGGTGAACCATAACAATGAGAAAAACATCTAGTAAGGGACGCGGACGTGGACATGGTCGTGGTGGTGTTAGTGGACCCTCTGGTGCTGGGAGAGGACGTGGCCGTTCTGCCACATCCACACGTCCTAGTGTACCAACTACCTCAGGTCCCAGTAGCCGCCAGAATTTACAGCGATATATGGTGGGGCCCAATGCCGTTCTAAGGATGGTAAGGCCTGAGCAGGTACAGGCATTAGTCAATTGGGTGGCCGACAGTGGATCCAGCACGTTCACATTATCTCCCACCCAGTCTTCTGCAGAAAGCGCACAGATGGCGCCTGAAAACCAACCCCATCAGTCTGTCACATCACCCCCATGCATACCAGGGAAACTGTCTCAGCCTCAAGTTATGCAGCAGTCTCTTATGCTGTTTGAAGACTCCGCTGGCAGGGTTTCCCAAGGGCATCCACCTAGCCCTTCCCCAGCGGTGAAAGACATAGAATGCACTGACGCACAACCACTTATGTTTCCTGATGATGAGGACATGGGAATACCACCTCAGCATGTCTCTGATGATGACGAAACACAGGTGCCAACTGCTGCGTCTTTCTGCAGTGTGCAGACTGAACAGGAGGTCAGGGATCAAGACTGGGTGGAAGACGATGCAGGGGACGATGAGGTCCTAGACCCCACATGGAATGAAGGTCGTGCCACTGACTTTCACAGTTCGGAGGAAGAGGCAGTGGTGAGACCGAGCCAACAGCGTAGCAAAAGAGGGAGCAGTGGGCAAAAGCAGAACACCCGCCGCCAAGAGACTCCGCCTGCTACTGACCGCCGCCATCTGGGACCGAGCACCCCAAAGGCAGCTTCAAGGAGTTCCCTGGCATGGCACTTCTTCAAACAATGTGCTGACGACAAGACCCGAGTGGTTTGCACGCTGTGCCATCAGAGCCTGAAGCGAGGCATTAACGTTCTGAACCTGAGCACAACCTGCATGACCAGGCACCTGCATGCAAAGCATGAACTGCAGTGGAGTAAACACCTTAAAACCAAGGAAGTCACTCAGGCTCCCCCTGCTACCTCTTCTGCTGCTGCCGCCTCGGCCTATTCTGCTGCTGCCGCCTCGGCCTCTTCCTCCGCCTCTGGAGGAACGTTGGCACCTGCCGCCCAGCAAACAGGGGATGTACCACCAACACCACCACCACCACCTCCGTCACCAAGCGTCTCAACCATGTCACACGCCAGCGTTCAGCTCTCCATCTCACAAACATTTGATAGAAAGCGTAAATTCCCACCTAGCCACCCTCGATCCCTGGCCCTGAATGCCAGCATTTCTAAACTACTGGCCTATGAAATGCTGTCATTTAGGCTGGTGGACACAGACAGCTTCAAACAGCTCATGTCGCTTGCTGTCCCACAGTATGTTGTTCCCAGCCGCCACTACTTCTCCAAGAGAGCCGTGCCTTCCCTGCACAACCAAGTATCCGATAAAATCAAGTGTGCACTGCGCAACGCCATCTGTAGCAAGGTCCACCTAACCACAGATACGTGGACCAGTAAGCACGGCCAGGGACGCTATATCTCCCTAACTGCACACTGGGTAAATGTAGTGGCAGCTGGGCCCCAGGCGGAGAGCTGTTTGGCGCACGTCCTGCCGCCGCCAAGGATCGCAGGGCAACATTCTTTGCCTCCTGTTGCCACCTCCTCCTTCTCGGCTTCCTCCTCCTCTTCTTCCACCTGCTCATCCAGTCAGCCACACACCTTCACCACCAACTTCAGCACAGCCCGGGGTAAACGTCAGCAGGCCATTCTGAAACTCATATGTTTGGGGGACAGGCCCCACACCGCACAGGAGTTGTGGCGGGGTATTGAACAACAGACCGACGAGTGGTTGCTGCCGGTGAGCCTCAAGCCCGGCCTGGTGGTGTGTGATAATGGGCGAAATCTCGTTGCAGCTCTGGGACTAGCCAATTTGACGCACATCCCTTGCTTGGCGCATGTGCTGAATTTGGTGGTGCAGAAGTTCATTCACAACTACCCCGACATGTCAGAGCTGCTGCATAAAGTGCGGGCCGTCTGTTCGCGCTTCCGGCGTTCACATCCTGCCGCTGCTCGCCTGTCTGCGCTACAGCGTAACTTCGGCCTTCCCGCTCACCGCCTCATATGCGACGTGCCCACCAGGTGGAACTCCACCTTGCACATGCTGGACAGACTGTGCGAGCAGCAGCAGGCCATAGTGGAGTTTCAGCTGCAGCACGCACGGGTCAGTCGCACTACAGAACAGCACCACTTCACCACCAATGACTGGGCCTCCATGCGAGACCTGTGTGCCCTGTTGCGCTGTTTCGAGTACTCCACCAACATGGCCAGTGGCGATGACACCGTTATCAGCGTTACAATACCACTTCTATGTCTCCTTGAGAAAACACTTAGGGCGATGATGGAACAGGAGGTGGCCCAGGAGGAGGAGGAGGAGGATGAGGAAGAGGGGTCATTTTTAGCACTTTCAGGCCAGTCTCTTCGAAGTGACTCAGAGGGAGGTTTTTTGCAACAGCAGAGGCCAGGTACAAATGTGGCCAGCCAGGGCCCACTACTGGAGGACGAGGAGGACGAGGATGAGGAGGAGGTGGAGGAGGATGAGGATGAAGCATGGTCACAGCGGGGTGGCACCCAACGCAGCTCGGGTCCATCACTGGTGCGTGGCTGGGGGGAAAGGCAGGACGATGACGATACGCCTCCCACAGAGGACAGCTTGTCCTTACCCCTGGGCAGCCTGGCACACATGAGCGACTACATGCTGCAGTGCCTGCGCAACGACAGCAGAGTTGCCCACATTTTAACCTGTGCGGACTACTGGGTTGCCACCCTGCTGGATCCACGCTACAAAGACAATGTGCCCACCTTACTTCCTGCACTGGAGCGTGATAGGAAGATGCGCGAGTACAAGCGCACGTTGGTAGACGCGCTACTGAGAGCATTCCCAAATGTCACAGGGGAACAAGTGGAAGCCCAAGGCCAAGGCAGAGGAGGAGCAAGAGGTCGCCAAGGCAGCTGTGTCACGGCCAGCTCCTCTGAGGGCAGGGTTAGCATGGCAGAGATGTGGAAAACTTTTGTCAACACGCCACAGCTAACTGCACCACCACCTGATACGCAACGTGTTAGCAGGAGGCAACATTTCACTAACATGGTGGAACAGTACGTGTGCACACCCCTCCACGTACTGACTGATGGTTCGGCCCCATTCAACTTCTGGGTCTCTAAATTGTCCACGTGGCCAGAGCTAGCCTTTTATGCCTTGGAGGTGCTGGCCTGCCCGGCAGCCAGCGTTTTGTCTGAACGTGTATTCAGCACGGCAGGGGGCGTCATTACAGACAAACGCAGCCGCCTGTCTACAGCCAATGTGGACAAGCTGACGTTCATAAAAATGAACCAGGCATGGATCCCACAGGACCTGTCCGTCCCTTGTCCAGATTAGACATTAACTACCTCCCCATAACCATATATTATTGGACTCCAGGGCACTTCCTCATTCAATCCTATTTTTATTTTCATTTTACCATTATATTGCAATGCTACCCAAAGTTGAATGAACCTCTCCTCTGCCTGTGTGCTAGGCCTAAATATATGCCAATGGACTGTTGCAGTGGTGGCTGACATGAAGCCTGATTCTCTGCTATGACATGCAGACTAATTCTCTGCTGACATGAAGCCAGATTGTCTGTTACGGGACCTCTCTCCTCTGCCTGGGTGCTGGGCCTAAATTTATGACAATGGACTGTTGCAGTGGTGGCTGACGTGAAGCCTGATTCTCTGCTATGACATGCAGACTGATTCTCTGCTGACATGAAGCCAGATCGTCTGTTACGGGACCTCTCTGCTCTGCCTGTGTGCTAGGCCTAAATATATGCCAATGGACTGTTGCAGTGGTGGGTGACGTGAAGCCTCATTCTCTGCTATGACATGCAGACTGATTCTCTGCTGACATGAAGCCAGATTGTCTGTTACGGGACCTCTCTGCTCTGCCTGTGTGCTAGGCCTAAATATATGCCAATGGACTGTTGCAGTGGTGGGTGACGTGAAGCCTCATTCTCTGCTATGACATGCAGACTGATTCTCTGCTGTCATGAAGCCAGATTGTCTGTTACGGGACCTCTCTGCTCTGCCTGTGTGCTAGGCCTAAATATATGCCAATGGACTGTTGCAGTGGTGGGTGACGTGAAGCCTCATTCTCTGCTATGACATGCAGACTGATTCTCTGCTGACATGAAGCCAGATTGTCTGTTACGGGACCTCTCTGCTCTGCCTGTGTGCTAGGCCTAAATATATGCCAATGGACTGTTGCAGTGGTGGGTGACGTGAAGCCTCATTCTCTGCTATGACATGCAGACTGATTCTCTGCTGTCATGAAGCCAGATTGTCTGTTACGGGACCTCTCTGCTCTGCCTGTGTGCTAGGCCTAAATATATGCCAATGGACTGTTGCAGTGGTGGGTGACGTGAAGCCTCATTCTCTGCTATGACATGCAGACTAATTCTCTGCTGACATGAAGACAGATTCTCTGTTACGGGACCTCTCTCCTCTGCCTGTGTGTGTGCTGGGCCTAAATATATGCCAATGGACTGTTGCAGTGGTGGCTGACGTGAAGCCTCATTCTCTGCTATGACATGCAGACTGATTCTCTGCTGACATGAAGCCAGATTCTCTGTTACGGGACCTCTCTCCTCTGCCTGTGTGTGTGCTGGGCCTAAATATATGCCAATGGACTGTTGCAGTGGTGGCTGACGTGAAGCCTCATTCTCTGCTATGACATGCAGACTAATTCTCTGCTGACATGAAGACAGATTCTCTGTTACGGGACCTCCCTCCTCTGCCTGGGTGCTGGGCCTAAATATATGCCAATGGACTGTTGCAGTGGTGGCTGACGTGAAGCCTCATTCTCTGCTATGACATGCAGACTGATTCTCTGCTGACATGAAGCCAGATTCTCTGTTACGGGACCTCTCTCCTCTGCCTGTGTGTGTGCTGGGCCTAAATATATGCCAATGGACTGTTGCAGTGGTGGCTGACGTGAAGCCTCATTCTCTGCTATGACATGCAGACTGATTCTCTGCTGACATGAAGCCAGATTCTCTGTTACGGGACCTCTCTCCTCTGCCTGTGTGTGTGCTGGGCCTAAATATATGCCAATGGACTGTTGCAGTGGTGGCTGACGTGAAGCCTCATTCTCTGCTATGACATGCAGACTAATTCTCTGCTGACATGAAGACAGATTCTCTGTTACGGGACCTCCCTCCTCTGCCTGGGTGCTGGGCCTAAATATATGCCAATGGACTGTTGCAGTGGTGGCTGACGTGAAGCCTCATTCTCTGCTATGACATGCAGACTGATTCTCTGCTGACATGAAGACAGATTCTCTGTTACGGGACCTCTCTCCTCTGCCTGTGTGCTAGGCCTAAATATATGCCAATGGACTGTTGCAGTGGTGGGTGACGTGAAGCCTCATTCTCTGCTATGACATGCAGACTGATTCTCTGCTGTCATGAAGCCAGATTGTCTGTTACGGGACCTCTCTGCTCTGCCTGTGTGCTAGGCCTAAATATATGCCAATGGACTGTTGCAGTGGTGGGTGACGTGAAGCCTCATTCTCTGCTATGACATGCAGACTAATTCTCTGCTGACATGAAGACAGATTCTCTGTTACGGGACCTCTCTCCTCTGCCTGTGTGTGTGCTGGGCCTAAATATATGCCAATGGACTGTTGCAGTGGTGGCTGACGTGAAGCCTCATTCTCTGCTATGACATGCAGACTGATTCTCTGCTGACATGAAGCCAGATTCTCTGTTACGGGACCTCTCTCCTCTGCCTGTGTGCTAGGCCTAAATATATGCCAATGGACTGTTGCAGTGGTGGCTGACGTGAAGCCTCATTCTCTGCTATGACATGCAGACTAATTCTCTGCTGACATGAAGACAGATTCTCTGTTACGGGACCTCTCTCCTCTGCCTGGGTGCCGGGGCCTAAATATCTGAGAATGGACTGTTCCAGTGGTGGGTGACGGGAAGCCAGATTCTCTGCTATGGAACCTCTCTCCAATTGATTTTGGTTAATTTTTATTTATTTAATTTTTATTTTAATTAATTTCCCTATCCACATTTGTTTGCAGGGGATTTACCTACATGTTGCTGCCTTTTGCAGCCCTCTAGCCCTTTCCTGGGCTGTTTTACAGCCGTTTTAGTGCCGAAAAGTTTGGGTCCCCATTGACTTCAATGGGGTTCGGGTTCGGGACGAAGTTCGGATCGGGTTCGGATCCCGAACCCGAACATTTCCGGGATGTTCGGCCGAACTTCTCGAACCCGAACATCCAGGTGTTCGCTCAACTCTATTCAGAACGTTAATGCCTCGCTTCAGGCTCTGATGGCACAGCGTGCAAACCACTCGGGTCTTGTCGTCAGCACATTGTTTGAAGAAGTGCCATGCCAGGGAACTCCTTGAAGCTGCCTTTGGGGTGCTCGGTCCCAGATGGCAGCGGTCAGTAGCAGGCGGAGTCTCTTGGCGGCGGGTGTTCTGCTTTTGCCCACTGCTCCCTCTTTTGCTACGCTGTTGGCTCGGTCTCACCACTGCCTCTTCCTCCGAACTGTGAAAGTCAGTGGCACGACCTTCATTCCATGTGGGGTCTAGGACCTCATCGTCCCCTGCATCGTCTTCCACCCAGTCTTGATCCCTGACCTCCTGTTCAGTCTGCACATGTGACAGGGTTAAATTCAGACTTCCCAACAGCACAAAAACATAAGGCTGTCACTAGAGGGAGCTCTAACATGATTACACTGGTTGAGGAGAGTTAGGGCCTGGTGCTCATATTAAAGTTGGACATCAACTGAGCCACATGTCGTGTCTCTCCTCTGTTAAAACAGGTTAGTGTTATAACTATAGATGGAATATAATTGTTGTTATGTTAACCTATAGGGTTGCCTATTTTCTCTTCTGTATATTATTACAAGATATATATTAAAGTTGGACATCAACTGAGCCACATGTCGTGTCTCTCCTCTGTTAAAACAGACGCTGTCGGCTGCATCGGGGCACTAGTCTGCACTACCACTACAAACACGGGTAACATTTGGGGGCTCGTCTGTGATATGTAATTATCGTGCAAGACAGTCACAGAGTGAGAAGGCTGCCATTACAGTAAAGGGAGAGAGGAGGCTTCAAGCAAGCTATACAGGATCTAAGATGGTGGACGCAGCATCAGTGAAGAAGCTGCAGTGGCAGATCCAGAAGCTGCTGCACACATTGTCTGAGGATCAGTTGCACTCACTTGCTGTACAGATTCAGGGAGATGCTGGAAAAGAAGTTCCCCAAGCTACAGGTTCAAGTGAGCAGGAGATCTGTGAGTACATCCTGGGACATTTACAGGGAGAAGCGGTGTACAGCATGGAGGACAGTGGCAAGGCATACCTGCTTCAGATAAAAGAACTGGCTGAGTCCTTGCTAGGAGAAAGACACTCTGCCACTCCACATGGAAGTGTGAACAGAGAGCACAGCACAATTCACACAATGGACAGGACAGGGCAAATGGCAGAAAGTGGGTTTACATTAAAGGACTTAGCAGCTTACCTGCCAAGAAAGGAGTTTAAAATTCATGGTGGGCAAATTTCAGACTGGGACTCTGAACTGACATATAGCAGTGTATGTAGACAGATTGATGAAGGTATACAAGAAAGATACTCAGAGTCAGAAATCATCAGAACTGTGCTGAAAACTGTGAAACCAGGAACTTTTAAGGAGATGCTGGTAAACAAGGAGGATCTTTCTGTAGCAGAGCTGAAGAGGTTCCTGCGCTCACATCTTCAGGACAGGAGCAGCACTGACTTGTTTCAGGAACTGATGAACGCTAAACAGCATGATAAAGAGACTCCGCAGCAGTTTGTGTATAGAATTATGGGGCTAAAACAGAAAGTTTTGTGGTCTTCCCAACAAGTTGGTGCTGCAATTACTTATGACAAGAATTTGGTACAAGGAGTGTTTCTTCACACGTTATATCAGGGGTTAAGTGAGAAATATAGTGAGATTAGAAGAGAGATTAAGCTATATATTTCTGACTTATCTACAAGTGATGATGTGCTGCTAGAAATAGTTACCAAGCTAGCCAGAATAGAAGCAGAGAGGCAAGCCAGATTCAGTGGCAGATCCAGGCTGACTACTGCCAATGTCATCCAGACACAGGATGGAGGAGAATCCAGACACCAGGCTGGTGACAACCAACCCTCTCTGGGAGAGCTGACAACACAAGTTGCTGCTCTCACAAAGAATGTACAATTGCTGCTACAGGCAGGGGCAATACAGAAGAATGAACATGGGCCGGTGAAGGTAGTGAAGGACAGTGTTAAACCCAAGACTGTGCCTAAATGTAAGCAATGTGTGCATGAGGGGAGAGAAAAATGTTGGCATTGTTTTAAATGTGGTCAGGAAGGTCACAGTGCACGTGGCTGCATGAAACAGAAAAGGTTCTCGGGAAACGAGGAATGGTCACAGGTGAGGGACAACCAGTGATCAGTTCTCAAGACAAGTCCCAGACAGTCACAAAACTTAGTGAAATGCCCCTCCAACCAAAGAGTGGGGACAGGAGGAAAGTAGCCAGGCTGATAGGGGATAAATGCTTGCTTACTTGCAGTTTGGGAGGTGTGTCCACAAAAGCACTTGTTGACACAGGGTCCCAAATCAGTATTGTGGCTGCAAGCTGGATAAAACAATACCAGCAGCACGCTACAGTGCAGCCTATTGGGAAATTGTTAGGAGAAAACGAATGCTTAACAATTAAAGCGGCAAATGGGTCTGTTATTCCTTATGATGGATGGGTTGAGCTTGAACTAAAAATTGAGAATAATAGAGAAAAGGTAACTATGGTTGTACCCATGTTAGTTAGCCAACATTGCCCCTTTACCCCAATTATAGGGTTCAATGCAATTGAAGAATTGATTAAAGAAAATGCTGACAGTGGTAACTCTGATCAAAGTAGTGTCACCATACTATTAAGTGAGGCATTACATGTAAGAAAATGTAAAGCAAATGCTTTGGTGGGTCTTGTATTGTCACCCATGAGTAAAGATAACGAGTTGGTACGTAGCATATATACAGGTAGTCAAAGCATTAGGGTCCTGAAAGGGAAATCATGTGAGATTCGGTGTAATGTTGGTCCCTGGCCTGGCGAGGAAACAGTGCTGTTTGAGCCACTATTGCCCAGTCAATGTCTTGAGGGTCTGGAAGCATTCCCTACACTTGTGAAGATACACAGGGGACGAACAAAACAGATAAAGATTCCCGTTCAGAACACCACTAAACATACTGTATACATTCAACCAAGGACTGTGTTAGGCATGATCTACCCAATTATGGAAGAGATCCCTGTGGATGAGATTAAACCTGCAAAACAAACGACACAAAAAAAAAATAGGAATGCAATATCCATGATGCAAGCAAATGCCCAAAGCTTACAAGGCGAGAAATGGAATCCGCCAGTAGATCTACAGCATCTCACTGAAGAGGAGCAGACACTTGCTAGGCAGATGTTGTGGGAGGAGGCTGACATTTTTGCAAAAGAGGAGGAAGACATTGGGTGTATTCCTAATCTGAATCTGCAGATCAATTTAACAGACAAGATACCAGTGCAGAAGTCCTACAATTCCATACCAAAACCCTTATATCAGGAAGTAAAAGATTATATACAGAAGCTAATGAAGAGGGGGTGGATATGCAAGTCAAAATCATCTTACTCCTCACCTGTGGTATGTGTACGGAAAAAAGATGGCAGCTTGAGACTGTGCATTGACTTCAGAGAATTAAATAAGAAGACTGTACCTGATAGGCATCCCCTACCACGATCTCAAGATCTTTTAGATAATCTGAGTGGATTCTCATGGTTCTCTATTTTGGATCAGGGAAGTGCTTACCATCAAGGGTTTATCTCCAAAGAATCAAGGCACATGACAGCATTCAGTACACCATGGGGGCTACATGAATGGGTGAGGATCCCTTTTGGCTTGATGAATGCCCCAGCAGCATTCCAAAGGTGTATGGAAGAGACCCTGGAAGGTCTGAGAGATGAATGTTGCTCACCTTATCTTGATGACGTTCTGTGTTATTCTAAGACTTTTCCAGAACATATTGAAAGTTTAAGAAAGATTTTTCAGAGAATGCGTACATATGGGATTAAGTTGAGACCAAATAAGTGTGAACTTTTCAAAAAAAAGTGAGGTTCCTAGGAAGACTTGTGTCGGGCAATGGGATTCGACTGGACCCAAAAGATACAGAAGCAATTCAAGCAGTCAGAGAGAAAACACCAAGGACAGTGGGAGATGTGAGAAAACTACTGGGGTTCTTGAGTTATTACCGCTGCTTTATACAAAACTTCTCCCGAATTGCGAAACCTCTATATGACTTGCTGCAGACAAAGAAAGAATCCAAGAAGACAAGTAGAAATAATTTAGCGAAGGAGAGGCTGCATGTAAAGGCAGGAAGAACACAACAGTTACCCTCAGGAACCTCAGTTCAATGGACAACAAAGCATCAGGAAACCGTTGACAAGATAATTGCGTTGCTAACCAAACCCCCAATTCTTGCTTATCCGGACTTTAACCTGCCATTTATTTTGCATACTGACGCATCACAGGATGGGTTGGGTGCAGTGCTGTACCAACATCAGGAGAATAAACTACGTATTATTGGGTTTGGTTCACGGACACTGACACCCACCGAGAAAAATTATCACCTGCACTCAGGTAAACTGGAATTCTTAGCCTTGAAGTGGGCCATTTGTGATAAGTTCCGGGACTATCTGTACTATGCTTCGACTTTCACTGTTTTTACCGACAATAACCCCCTGACCTATGTCCTCAGCTCAGCAAGACTAAATAGCGTGGGACACCGATGGGTAGGGGAGTTAGCTGATTTCTGTTTTGATATTAAATATCGACCAGGGAAGAAAAATGCAGATGCTGATACTCTGTCAAGGATGCCATTGAATACGGCCGAAGATGAAGATGAATTTACAAAGGTGATTCCATCACAGACTATCTCTGCTATATGGAAAGGAAGCAATGCAAGGGTTGATGAAGCAGATCTTTGGGCCATGTCACTAGCCCTAGAACCAGAAGTTGAAGAAAAATTTCGAGCTATTGATCCTCAGGAAATTATTACAAAGGATAAGCTCAAAACTGCTCTGGCAGAAGACAAAGATATTCGAGTGGTGATGGATCTGAAACTGAAGAAGGACGTACCCTCAAGGGAAGACAAAACGGACCTGGGAAGGAGAGGGAAACAACTCATACATGATTGGGGCAAACTGAGTGTGAAAGATGACATTTTACTACGGCAGAACAAAATAGTGGTTCCAGAGAAACTAACCCCAATAGTGTTGAAATACTTACACAATGACATGGGCCACTGTGGAGCAGATAAAGTGATGCAGCTTGCAAGAGAAAGATTTTACTGGCCTTTCATGCAGAAAGAGATAACAGATTATGTCACTAAAAGATGTAGCTGTCTCAAACAGAAGCATCCAACAGTACCAGACCGGGCACCTATGGGTGCTATTAAAACAAGTGCTCCCTTTGAACTTGTCTCAGTAGATTTCCTTCACCTGGAGAAGAGCAGAGGTGGCTATGAATACATACTGGTAGTCATGGACCATTTCACCCGTTTTGCCCAGGCATATGCTACTCGCAACAAAGCGGGAAAAACAGCTGCAGAGAAGATTTTTGACAATTTCATCCCTGTATTTGGATATCCTGAAAAATTACATCACGATCAAGGCAAGGAATTTGAGAACCACCTTTTTAGAAGGTTGAGACAGTTGTCAGGAATAGCCCATTCTAGGACTACACCGTACCACCCACAAGGCAACCCAGTTGAGAGACTGAACAGAACACTTTTGCAAATGCTTCGGACGTTAGAAGAAGAAAAGAAAACTCAGTGGAAAGAGTATCTTCCGCACATAGTCCATGCATATAACTGTACCAGGCATGAGGCAACTGGCTACGCCCCTCACTACCTGCTATATGGTAGGACACCTCGTCTACCAATAGATCTGATATTTGACCTGGATAATGGAAGCGGAGCAGCTTCACCTCAAGACTATGCTGAGAAATGGGCTTTGAAAATGAAGGAAGCGTATAGAATTGCATCTGAGACCAGCCAAAAGTCATCTCAAAAGGGGAAAAAGTACTATGACAGGCATGTCAAAGGAGTCGCTCTTCAGTCTGGTGACCGTGTTCTTGTAAGGAATTTGTCAGAGCGGGGAGGGCCAGGGAAACTCCGCACTTACTGGGAAAAAGATGTATACAGGGTGGTTGAACAGATAGGGCCAGAACATATTTATAAAGTTGAATCAGAAAAAGGCAATAAACCAACAAGAGTGATTCATCGCAATTTGTTGCTTCCTGTCAGAGATTTACCTCTGGAAAACACACCAAGAAAAACAGGGAAGAGGATTCACACCAGACCAGTAGCTAGACCTGAAGTTAACAGCAATGCAGAAAGCACAGACTCAGATTCTTCAGATGAAGGGTATTACTACTGTCCTGAACTGTCTCAATACAGTGAGCAAGGTATCACTCCTCAACTACGAGCTGAGGCTGAAGAATTTCATCCTAGGGATCTCAATGCCTCACAACAACAGCGGGAAAATCACAGTATGCGTGAGGAAAATGTTCAAGACCTGCCTGTAGAACTTGCAGAAGAACAACTGAAAAGCCATCGCTCATTAGATGAGGAAGTCCAAGACTTGCCCATAGACTTTACAGAAGGGTCTGTAGCACCATCCTCACAACAAGTAGATTCATGGTGTGACAAGGATGCAGTTATACCAAATGATCCTGAAGAACAGAGACATGACAGTCCTCCACGACAATCAGACTATTCTCAGAGAACAAGAATACCGAAGAAGATATTCACATATGAGACCCTGGGAAAACCATCTTTCCAAAAATGGAATGTTCATGCAGATGTGATCGAACAGCACTGTGATTTCCCAGAGGTAGAGGGGCCCATCTATATACCCTCATGTTCATACTTTTTGCCAGCAACATATGCCGATTGCGATGATCTGAACTATGGTTGCTTCCATGCATAAATGTCAGGAGACACTTATTAAAAAAACAGGGGGAGTGTGTGACAGGGTTAAATTCAGACTTCCCAACAGCACAAAAACATAAGGCTGTCACTAGAGGGAGCTCTAACATGATTACACTGGTTGAGGAGAGTTAGGGCCTGGTGCTCATATTAAAGTTGGACATCAACTGAGCCACATGTCGTGTCTCTCCTCTGTTAAAACAGGTTAGTGTTATAACTATAGATGGAATATAATTGTTGTTATGTTAACCTATAGGGTTGCCTATTTTCTCTTCTGTATATTATTACAAGATATATATTAAAGTTGGACATCAACTGAGCCACATGTCGTGTCTCTCCTCTGTTAAAACAGACGCTGTCGGCTGCATCGGGGCACTAGTCTGCACTACCACTACAAACACGGGTAACACACACTGCAGAAGACGCAGCAGTTGGCACCTGTGTTTCGTCATCATCAGAGACATGCTGAGGTGGTATTCCCATGTCCTCATCATCAGGAAACATAAGTGGTTGTGCGTCAGTGCAGTCTATGTCTTCCACCGCTGGGGAAGGGCTAGGTGGATGCCCTTGGGAAACCCTGCCAGCGGAGTCTTCAAACAGCATAAGAGACTGCTGCATAACTTGAGGCTGAGACAGTTTCCCTGGTATGCATGGGGGTGATGTGACAGACTGATGGGATTGGTTTTCAGGCGCCATCTGTGCGCTTTCTGCAGAAGACTGGGTGGGAGATAATGTGAACGTGCTGGATCCACTGTCGGCCACCCAATTGACTAATGCCTGTACCTGCTCAGGCCTTACCATCCTTAGAACGGCATTGGGCCCCACCATATATCGCTGTAAATTCTGGCGGCTACTGGGACCTGAGGTAGTTGGTACACTAGGACGTGTGGATGTGGCAGAACGGCCACGTCCGCTCCCAGCACCAGAGGGTCCACTAACACCACCACGACCATGTCCACGTCCGCGTCCCTTACTAGATGTTTTTCTCATTGTTATGGTTCACCACAACAACAAAAATATTATTTGGCCCAATGTATTGTATTCAAATTCAGCGGGATATAAATTTGAGGCCTAGTATTTAGGCGCTGGGTGACCGGTATGGATTTAGTGACAGAATTAGACTTGGAAATGCACAGTAGCGTGTGTGTGAAGTTATTCTGAATGACCCTATGTGCACCTTGAATATTATATACCCTTTTAGGGATAGATTTCAAATAGCTCTGATATAGCAGAAACCACTAAATTATGAAATTGCTAAATTGGGAATTGTATTTCAACCCAGAACAAAAAATGTGCTTTGACGGACACTAAATAACTTTCCCATCCACAACAGGACAGCGGTAACGAGAGATTTAGCGGGATATAAATTTGAGGCCTAGTATTTAGGCGCTGGGTGACCGGTATGGATTTACTGACAGAATTAGACTGGGATATGGCCAAAAAATAACCACACTATTGCTGGTTAAATGCACTTGGTGTGACAGCTTGACCAACCACACTACTGAGGGTTAAATGCACTTGGTGACGGGCGCAGCTTGCCCCTGATGTAGTATATGGCCAAAAAATGAACAGACTATTGCTGGTTAAATGCACTTGGTGTGACAGCTTGACCAACCACACTACAGAAATAGCCGGACTGGGGGCGTAGCCTGGGGGGAGGCTACCATGACGGGGGGTGGGTTTAGCGAGACCCCGGGGGATTGGGATTGGCCAGTTTAAGTTAGGGGGTGGAACTCGAGGGGTTAAGTAGCCAGGGCTGGAGGAGACTGGTGGCCATTTTGGGGTGCAGTGGAAACTGACCTGTCGCGTGCACCGAGATGGAGGTGGACGCCATGATCGCAGAGCTCAGGACGGCGGCGGCAAGTAGAGGACCGGGCTGGCTTCAGGAGCAGGTCCAGCAGTTGCTGCGAGGGGCGGCTGAGGCACCCGTTTCGCCTCGGCCTTATATGACACGGCCTCGGCGGGTCCGGCCGCCGGAGCGCCTCAGCCCACAATTGTCCTCCCCTCGGGCTCAGCGCCGCAGACGGAGCCCTACCCAGGACCCTCCACGCCGGCGGGCTGCAGGTACTGCTTCTGCTTGTGGGCCTCGGCGTGGGAGGAATCCGGCCAGCAGGCGGAGCCCTCGAGCAGGCCGGGGAAGGTCTGTGCAGCTTGGTGCCAGCGCCCTCCAGTGTTCAGGACCAGGTACGGCGGGCCTTGTCCAGGAGAGGATTGTGGATGAGGCCCCTCGGCGTGAGCAAGTGTGTGGGGACTACGGGGCGGCTGTGGACCTGAGCAGCGGGCCCTCGGCGAGGTTGCAGCAAGACCCTCCAGGCTCCGCCATTTCCGGGGCGTCGAGTGAAGATCATGGGTGTCACGTCTCTGGTCCCGGCCGGGCCAGGGGACCGTCGGGGGACCGTTTTTCGTCAGCGTTGTCGCAGAGGGAGGAACGTCTGGAGTCTGGATCTTCGGCTGATGGGATCACAGCTCCCAGGCAGCCAGGTGAGGCGCTTTTGGGACCTTTAGCGCAGTTAATTGCTAGTTCTTCTGGGGGGGCGGTAGGGGGGCCCCAGGGGGATTTGGGTAGGGGGATAGGGCAGTTGCTGGGGGGTTTGGCGGGTTTGCTGGCTGGTTGGGGTGCGGGAGGGTCGTCTCCGTTACCGGCATGGGGGGTGGGTGGCAGTTCTGGTGGGTTAGGGGAGGGGGGTCAGACCGGGTTCGGTCCGCAACGTGCCACGACATCGGTTCAGACGCAGGCGGGTGGTTCGGAGCAGGAGGATAGGGTGCGGCTTGATGATAAGGCAAGGGGGGAGGTATACGTTTGCTTTGAGGGGCCGTTGGGTGCCCATTTGAAGCAGGAAGTCAGGGAAAAAATTTGGCGAGGGGAGTACGTGGAGATTTTTTCCTTGCTCCCCTTGGAGAAATTTAACCTGGACAAGGCGGGGAAGGATGAGGGTAAAAAAGAGGAGGAGGAGAAGCGTAGGTGGCGGCTAATACCGCGCTCGTTCCCAAATTGGTTGCAGGCGTTTGCCATCTTTGCCAGCGTAGTGGGGGAAAAGGCGCCAGAGTGCTGCTCTGCGCTGTTTTGCTATTTGGACTCCATTGGGGAAGCATATCGTGTTTATGGGGGGCAGACGTGGCTGCGCTATGACGAACAGTTTAGGCAGCGTAAGGCGGTGCGCCCGAGCATTAGATGGGACCATAAGGACATAGCTTTGTGGTTGAAGGTGACGGCGCCGGCTAGGTCGGCCCAGTCCTTTCGGGGGGAGTCGGGAGCTCAGTCCTTTCGGGGGGAGTCGGGAGCCGGTGGGCAGTCGGCTTTTTCCGCAGCGTCGGCTAAGGGACTGTGTTTCCTATTCAATGAAGGGGGGTGCAAGTTCGGGGCTAAGTGCAAATTCAAGCACGAGTGCTCTAGCTGTGGGGGGTCTCATGGTGCCACAAGGTGTTTCAGGGGGGGTAGGCAGAGGGGTGGCGAGGGTGCTAGCAAAGGGGGAGACGCCGGTTCGTCTGGAAAGGATGGAACCGTTCCTCGCTAGGTACCCGGATGTGCAGGCCGCGGAGGTGTTGCGGGAGGGTTTCCTCTGGGGGTTTCGTATCCCTTTTGTTCCGGGGGGGCCAGTGTTGATCAGAAAGAATTTGCGGTCTGCTAGGGAACACCCAGGCGTAGTCGCGGAGAAGCTGGTTAAGGAGGTGGGATTGGGTAGGATGGATGGGCCTTTTTCGGAGCCCCCGATGGAGAATTTGCGCCTGTCGCCTCTGGGGGTGGTTCCGAAGAAGGAGGCGAATAAGTTTCGCCTCATTCATCATTTATCCTTCCCGAAGGGATCGTCGGTCAACGACGGTATAGATCCAGCGTTATGTTCGGTGGTCTACACCTCGTTTGACGCGGCAGTGCAGTGGGTTAAACGGTTTGGGAGGGGGGCGTTGATGGCAAAGACAGACATCGAGGCGGCTTTCCGGTTGTTGCCGGTTCATCCGGATAGCCTGCATTTGTTGGGGTGTTTTTGGGATGGGGGGTTCTTTGTTGATCGGTGTTTACCGATGGGATGTTCGCTATCGTGCGCGTACTTTGAAAAGTTTAGCTCGTTTTTGGAGTGGGCGGTTAGGGACTCGGCTGGATGTGAATCTATCATTCACTATTTAGACGACTTTCTGTGTATTGGCCCTGCGGGTTCAAAGGTGTGTTCTTTATTGCTACATTCCTTGGAGGTGCTGTTCGCTGCGTTTGGGGTTCCCCTGGCGGCGGAAAAGACAGTAGGTCCCGCGACGGAGTTGAGCTTCCTGGGTATAGTGATAGATTCGGAGCGGATGGAATGTAGACTGCCCCGGGACAAGCTGGAGGATTTGGAAAGGGAAGTGGGGAGGGCACAGCGCTTGGCGAAACTTCAACTGAGGGAGCTGCAGTCGCTCCTGGGTAAGCTCAATTTTGCTTGCCGGATAATGCCCATGGGAAGGATTTTTAGCAGGCGGTTGGCGGCTGCGACAGCGGGGGTAACGGCACCTCATCATTACATACGGTTAGGGAGGGAGTTGAGGGAGGATTTACGGGTGTGGGCATCGTTTCTGAGTCAGTACAATGGGCGGGATATGTTTATGGGGGATGTTGTGGAGGCATTTGACTTTGACCTTTTTTCCGACGCGGCGGGGGGATGTGGCTATGGGGCGTATTGTGCGGGGCAGTGGTGTGCGGGGGTGTGGCCTGACGTCTGGGTGAGTAGAGGCTGGGTGAGGGATTTGGCGCTGTTGGAGCTTTTTCCCATAGTGGCGGCGGTCCTACTGTGGAGGGAGAAATTTAGGAACAGGAAGGTCCGTTTCCACTGTGATAACTTGGGAGTGGTGCAGGCAATTAACGGGTTGTCAGCCTCGTCGCCTCTGGTAGTGCGGTTGTTACAGAGATTAGTTTTGGAGTGTTTGTCCATCAATGCGTGGGTGGTGGCGGTGCATGTACCGGGGGTTGACAACTGTATTGCTGATGCTCTTTCTCGTTCTCAGTGGGAGCGTTTTCGCCAGCTGGCTCCAGAAGCGGAGGAGGACGGGCTGGACTGCCCGAGCTGCCTATGGGAACTCCTGGAGACAGCGTAGTGGGGCTCATTCAGTCCTCATTAGCTCCCGGTACGTGGGTGTCATATCACAGGGCATGGCAGTGTTGGGAGGAGTGGAAGGCTAGAGTGGGGATGGGGGAGGAGGAGTCGGAGATAGCGTTGCTGTTATTTATAGGTCAGTGTAGGGAGGACGGGTGGTCTGCTTCGAGGTTGAATGGCTGTATGGCTGGGCTAGCTTTTGGTTTCAAGCTGCGGAAGTTGCCGGACGTTACCAAGTCCTTCCTGGTGGTGAGGGCACTGAAGGGTTGGCGGCGTTTGCGGGCGGTGGAGGACAGTCACAGGCCTGTGTCGTTTTCCCTGCTCCTGCAGCTGGGTGGGCAGCTAGAAAAAGTTTGTGTTTCCTTGGGGGAGTTGCGGTTGTTCCGGTTGGCCTTTGCTCTGGCGTTTTTTGGGGCGTTGCGGTTGGGGGAGCTGGTGAGTCCGTCGGTGAGTAGGGGAGGGGGGTTGCTTTGGGACGACGTTGACCTTTTTGCAGATAGGGTGGAGTTCGTCATTAGGAGATCGAAAACGGACGTGGAAGGCAGGGGTCGCAGGGTTGTGCTGTTCGAGGTTTTGGGTTGTTTGATGTGCCCTGTCCGGTGTATGCGGGAGTATGGGGCGGAAGGGCGAGGATCTGTGTCTCCTCTTCTGGTGCACGCGGATGGATCGTTCCTTTCGCGCTTCCAGTTTACGGCGGTTTTTAGACGGTGCCTGGGTCAGTTGGGTAGGGATTTGGAGGGGTACTCAAGTCATTCGTTCAGAATTGGGGCGGCGACGGAGGCAGCTCGGTGGGGTTTGGGGCAGGAAGTGATTAAGCGGATAGGGAGGTGGGAATCGGTGCGGTTTCGGTCATACATCCGTCCAGAAAGATTGTAGCATGGGGGTGTTAACTTTGCATGTAGCATGTGTGTTGCTATTGTTTTCGTTTCTGTCATTACAGGTTCTGAGCCGGCTTTAGTTTGGATCTTAGGCCATTCATACGTTTTTTGGGGAGCCATCCGGGCAGCGGTTCGGCCGGATGGTCAGCAGTTAGGGTTTGATCGGTCTACGGCTGTGGTAAGATGGCTGGGTCGGCGGGGAATGATGTGGGGGGGCGTAATGGCGGAGGTGCATAGGTTTGTTCGATTGGATAGGGCCCCGGATGTATTGGTCCTGCACGTGGGGGGCAATGATTTAGGGGCGCGGCCGCTGAGGGAGTTGGTAAAGGATATCAAGTTTGATCTCCTGAGGTTGTGGTCCCTATTTCCGAGCCTTGTGACGGTGTGGTCGGACATAGTGCCCCGTAAAGTGTGGAGGGGGGCGCGATCGGTGGAGGGGGTGAACAAGGCAAGGGTGAAGGTTAACCGGGCTATTGGCCGGTTCATGGCACGGAATGGGGCAGTGGCGGTGAGGCATGTGGACCTGGAGCGGGGTGTTGGGGGGTTTTGGCGCGCGGATGGGGTACATTTAAACGCGGTGGGATTGGATATGTGGTGCTTGGCATTGCAGGATGGGATCGAGACGGCGCTGCGTGTGTGGAGGGACGCCCGGGGCTCAAGGAGTCAAGCCCGTGCGTTTGTGGCGGTGGGAGGTCCTTGAAGTTGGTGAGATTCTAAAGGATGAGGATGGGAGGGCTCCACGGTTGGGGCTGGACTCCCATAGTTGGTGGTCGGTTGTGGATAATTTTGGGGGCTGGGCCGTCAGGGGTGCCTCCGAGCTGGCGTTTAACGGCTGGTGGCAAGGCGGCTCAACCTGGTAACAAACTTATGCTGTTTGGGGCTTCCAGGACCTCCCCCGTTGGGATTCAGGAATATGTTACAGTTTGGGATTAAAAGGTTATTTATTATATGTATTTATGTAATAAAATGGCTGCTGTGGCCAATTTAATCCAAGCCAGGTGTCAGTGTCTTATTGGGGGTGGGGCCGAGCCCGGGGTAAGGGCTGGGCTGTGGTGGGGGGGTGGCTTGGGTTAGTAGTAGGTAAATGGGGAGCGAGCGGTATATAACCCATACCCCCGTCAAGAAATAGCCGGACTGGGGGCGTAGCCTGGGGGGAGGCTACCATGACGGGGGGTGGGTTTAGCGAGACCCCGGGGGATTGGGATTGGCCAGTTTAAGTTAGGGGGTGGAACTCGAGGGGTTAAGTAGCCAGGGCTGGAGGAGACTGGTGGCCATTTTGGGGTGCAGTGGAAACTCCCGCCCGCCCGCCCCTTTATTTTCTTCTTTTTAGGTGTATCCGATGCCGGGTATGGAATAAGAAGATTCGGAGGAGTGCGGTGGGTGTCGGTGGGGTGTGCAATTGTCACGGCGGCTATGGCGGTGGGAGGTCCTTGAAGTTGGTGAGATTCTAAAGGATGAGGATGGGAGGGCTCCACGGTTGGGGCTGGACTCCCATAGTTGGTGGTCGGTTGTGGATAATTTTGGGGGCTGGGCCGTCAGGGGTGCCTCCGAGCTGGCGTTTAACGGCTGGTGGCAAGGCGGCTCAACCTGGTAACAAACTTATGCTGTTTGGGGCTTCCAGGACCTCCCCCGTTGGGATTCAGGAATATGTTACAGTTTGGGATTAAAAGGTTATTTATTATATGTATTTATGTAATAAAATGGCTGCTGTGGCCAATTTAATCCAAGCCAGGTGTCAGTGTCTTATTGGGGGTGGGGCCGAGCCCGGGGTAAGGGCTGGGCTGTGGTGGGGGGGTGGCTTGGGTTAGTAGTAGGTAAATGGGGAGCGAGCGGTATATAACCCATACCCCCGTCATGAGGGTTAAATGCACTTGGTGACGGGCGCAGCTTGCCCCTGATGTAGTATATGGCCAAAAAATAAACAGACTATTGCTGGTTAAATGCACTTGGTGTGACAGCTTCACCCTGATGTAGGCTTTAGCCAAAAAACAACCACACCATTGAGGGTTAAATGCACTTGGTGACAGGCGCAGCTTGCCCCTGATGTAGTATATGGCCAAAA
Organism: Bufo gargarizans; assembly: GCF_014858855.1. Lineage (NCBI taxonomy): Eukaryota > Metazoa > Chordata > Amphibia > Anura > Bufonidae > Bufo > Bufo gargarizans. Next base: position 110,061,522 of record NC_058081.1, on the reverse strand, counting down.
AATGAACAGACTATTGCTGGTTAAATGCACTTGGTGTGACAGCTTGACCAACCACACTACTGAGGGTTAAATGCACTTGGTGACGGGCGCAGCTTGCCCCTGATTTAGTATATGGCCAAAAAATGAACAGGCTATTGCTGGTTAAATGCACTTGGTGTGACAGCTTGACCAACCACACTACTGAGGGTTAAATGCACTTGGTGACGGGCGCAGCTTGCCCCTGATTTAGTATATGGCCAAAAAATGAACAGACTATTGCTGGTTAAATGCACTTGGTGACGGGCGCAGCTTGCCCCTGATTTAGTATATGGCCAAAAAATGAACAGACTATTGCTGGTTAAATGCACTTGGTGTGACAGCTTCACCCTGATGTAGGCTTTAGCCAAAAAACAACCACACCATTGAGGGTTAAATGCACTTGGTGACAGGCGCAGCTTGCCCCTGATGTAGTATATGGCCAAAAAATGAACAGACTATTGCTGGTTAAATGCACTTGGTGTGACAGCTTGACCAACCACACTACTGAGGGTTAAATGCACTTGGTGACGGGCGCAGCTTGCCCCTGATGTAGTATATGGCCAAAAAATGAACAGACTATTGCTGGTTAAATGCACTTGGTGACGGGCGCAGCTTGCCCCTGATTTAGTATATGGCCAAAAAATGAACAGACTATTGCTGGTTAAATGCACTTGGTGTGACAGCTTCACCCTGATGTAGGCTTTAGCCAAAAAACAACCACACCATTGAGGGTTAAATGCACTTGGTGACAGGCGCAGCTTGCCCCTGATGTAGTATATGGCCAAAAAATGAACAGACTATTGCTGGTTAAATGCACTTGGTGTGACAGCTTGACCAACCACACTACTGAGGGTTAAATGCACTTGGTGACGGGCGCAGCTTGCCCCTGATGTAGTATATGGCCAAAAAATGAACAGACTATTGCTGGTTAAATGCACTTGGTGACGGGCGCAGCTTGCCCCTGATTTAGTATATGGCCAAAAAATGAACAGACTATTGCTGGTTAAATGCACTTGGTGACGGGCGCAGCTTGCCCCTGATTTAGTATATGGCCAAAAAATGAACAGACTATTGCTGGTTAAATGCACTTGGTGACGGGCGCAGCTTGCACCTGATGTAGTATATGGCCAAAAAATAAACAGACTATTGCTGGTTAAATGCACTTGGTGTGACAGCTTCACCCTGATGTAGGCTTTAGCCAAAAAACAACCACACCATTGAGAGTTAAATGCACTTGGTCGCAGCTTGGATGCACTTGGTCGCAGCACCGCACAAGACACAAAATGGCCGCCGATCACCCCAGAAAAAAGTGACTGACAAACGGTCTGGGCAGCCTAAAAACAGTGAGCAATTGAGTATCAGCAGCTCAATGATCCACAGCTGCAGATCGATCAATTAATCAAGTGCTTTGGAGGAGTTAATCAGCCTAATCTCGCCCTACTGTCGCAGCCGCAACCTCTCCCTACGCTAATCAGAGCAGAGTGACGGGCGGCGCTATGTGACTCCAGCTTAAATAGCGGCTGGGTCACATGGTGCTCTGGCCAATCACAGCCATGCCAATAGTAGGCATGGCTGTGACGGCCTCTTGGGGCAAGTAGTATGACGCTTGTTGATTGGCTGCTTTGCAGCCTTTCAAAAAGCGCCAAGAAAGCGTCACAAAAGCGCCAAGAAAGCGACGAACACTGAACCCGAACCCGGACTTTTACGAAAATGTCCGGGTTCGGGTCCGTGTCACGGACACCCCAAAATTCGGTACGAGCCCGAACTATACAGTTCGAGTTCGCTCATCCCTACCCATAGTGGCATCAAAATGGGTTGCCAGTATTAAATGCCCCTATATAATGCCCTCTTGTCCCCCACTTCTCCATAGTGCTCACCTATAATACGTGCCAGTATATAGGGCCCCCAGTAGATGCCCCCATAGTGCTCCCTCCCCTCTTCTCTATAGTGCCCCTATAATGTGCCAGTATATAGGGCACCATAGTGCTTCCCCACTTCTCCATAGTGCCCCCCCATGTTGTGCCAGTATTTAGGGCCCCATAGTGCTTCCTCTCGTCTCCATAGTGCCCCCCCCCATATTTTGCCAGTATATATGGCCCCATAGTGCTTCCCCTCTTTTCCATAGTGCATGGAGGTGCTATACTAGTACCCCGCATTAAAAATCGCTGTGTTAAAAGTGAGAAAATACGACATTTGTGTGTCACTAAAACGGCTTGCTGTCAGTGAATAGACTGTTTATATGCACTTAAGATGGCCGCCGGAGCTCTTGTTTGAAAAAACACACCCCATGAAGATCGGGAAAACGTAGTGCCGCCCACTTATGCAAAACTGTCTGGTCAAGCCCATCCTACCTTTGCTGTGTGGTTTCTGAGAGGCTGAGCCCTGTATACAAACGTAGCACCGCCTCTTTGCCTTATGAAGAGCCCTACCATAAAAACAAAATGGGAGGAACTATGTGTGGAATACAAATATGCCCACCTATTGGTTGTTGGGACAAAAGCACTGCCACCTATGAATATCTTCATACCCAAAAGACTGCTCCATTGTTGTGTCACCAAACCACCAAGCCCAATTGGAGTACTGACCAGTGTTGTTCCGAATGCCCGATTCGCTGAGACCGTCCCTCGTGTGGTGGATAATTGTTGCGCCGCTCCTGTCATTCAAACAGACCTGGGAGGCGGGCCTAGCACTCAGGAAGAGCGTGACGTGCGTGCACACGTTAGAAGGGGAGACGCTGATTGCTGTAGAGAGAGAGGAGAGAATTGCCGGAGCAGCATGGCGAAAAAACAAGAGAGCCCTGCACCTGAGATTGAATCCGGACGGGACCCGGTCGCCGTTCCGACTTGGACCCCTACGAATATTACTTCGGAACTACAGGTTCGTGTGCAGGAGTTGTGGGACCATCACTGGACGGAACGCGGAGAGGACCGCGGCCCTGAATCTGTAGAGAGCAGTGGAGGTCAGCACGCAGTCACGACACCAGCCATTGAAAGTTGCCGAAAGGTCCGGTTTGGTTGATAATGCCCCTGCCATAGCGTGGCCCACCACGGAACAGACAGCCCTTTGGGCTAAGTTGTCCGCAGAGATAAAGTCTGCTCGACTCCCACGCACGCATGCCTGCAAAAAATATAATGAGGGAATAACTCGCAAGTTACTGGAGGCACCGGTAAAAGATTTCCCGGTACCAGTACGAAAACTGGGCCGAGTGTTGGACTTTTGTAAACAACGGGGATTTGGATTCATCCGCGATATGGCGACTAACCGTGATTAATATGTTAATCGCCGATCTGTGAAGACAAAAGAGCTTCCCCCTTGGCTACACAGCCTATATGTAAATGAGGTGGTCGAGTTCACCCCTGCTGAGGGTACACATGGACCCTATGCCACTGCAGTACGTCGGCCAGGACAACCCACGGAGACCCAGGAGCTTGATAAGGACTCTGAATCTGAGGAGGATCCAGAAATTGAACTTTCTACCGCCCCCATGTGGCCTGCTGCAAAATATGTGCCACCTACTACTCAGAATCAGTACACCACTGGTTTTGCAAGTACCAATATTCTCTGGCAACCCGCCATTGTTACCAGTGATCCTGACATTAAACCTAGACCCCAGAGGGAAAGGGTTAGGAAAAGAAGGCCCGAGCAACAAAACCTCAGTGCAGCTACAGAGGACTGTGCAATGCTATTCCAACAACTAGCTGTACAGCAGCAACAGGGATTTGTTATCCCACCTTATCGAGAGGAACCAGCAGACTCTTCAGCACTGACAAATCCACCTGAAGAAATAAGTCCTGTGACCAGGAGTGACCCTGCAGTTGGGCTGGCTTGCAACGTAAAAAAAATATCAGCCCCCTATCTTTGAAAAAGTGAAGAAGGAACTTAACTTGCCATCCACACCCAAACAGAGAATAATGGAGGGACAACCAGAAGGATCTTCTTCTGATTCATGGGATTCAGGAAGCCCAATTCCGACGGATGTATCATAGTGTTCTGATCCCTACAATTAATTAAGCTGTTCATTAACCATTAATATGAAGCAGGAGCTGCCATTGTTTTTTAGAGGACTTCTCTTATTGTTTTTGTTTTTGAGCCCCTCTCTATGTTCTTTTTGCAAGGACTCCATCCAGGACTCCACCTAATCCCGAAAGTTTTGAACTTTACTTGAGTGTTTTATCCTGTTTAACCCCTTTTTACCCCATTTTCAGGTTATCAAGGGACTTTGTTAACGCAACGTTTAAAGCATACTACCCAGAAAGACTTTTCTGTGCTTATCCTTTGACAACAACATTTTTGCACTTTAAAAAGTTTTATGCATGTTTTATACCCCATTTTAGCTATGGACTCTGTCTTCCGAACCATATCATGGATTTTACTGCCATTTTTGCCGTAACATATCTACCATAAAGGAAAAAAAAATATTTGATATATTTTATATATTTGCCTAGAATGTATTTTTGTGCATAACTGCATAACCCTTTATTCACAGGAGGTTATTTAAGAGTCATGATAATACATTGCAATGTTTATGTCCATATGTGCATATTCGGTGGTGTGTATTTGGTGTATTTCAGGACACGGCTTAGAGATCCACAGCTTCAGATATTACCAATGTCAAGGGCGACTTATATTTTACCATGGGGGTATGCAGTGTCCCACTACATGTGTGTGGGCACTGCTTAAAAGCACTTTTTTACAGAAAAATTGTATTATGCTGTATTATGTGACTTTGTACTAATTTATCAGCAAAATCCCTGTTACCAGGCAGATTATGTGTAATTTATACATCCCACCACTAGATGGGGATAACACTTAGGTTCTATATATACCTAGGTCAGGCCTAGGGAGACGGAGGAGACAGATCATATCAGATGAGAATAGATTAGTGGGAGAGAATGCAGAGTGAAGACCACAGATTAGTGAGTGGAGCCAACTTCGCTATGTGGTAGTACCAAGGTGTGAGGCGCAGAAGAGCGTTTTCCTTCTGTGGCCTGACTATATACTTGCATCCCTGACCAGTAGGAGAGAGTTTGCCTCCCTGGAATAGAAACAAGCATCAGAATGATTCATCGGTGATAATAGCCATTATTTAGGGCCACAGACACCTTTGCGCATGGTGGAGCCACACCTTAATTCTGGGAAACAGATTAGCTACCTGTCCCAATATTCAGCTTGGAGGGAAAGGACGAGGTATAGGACTGAGCACATCAACAGGAATAAGGTACTCCATGACCACAGCCAGGATCAAGGCCTAAGCAAGCTTCGAAACAGTAGATTTGCAGATTAACTCTAATACCAACAAGAGACTGTATTCTGTACTGCTGCAGCCAAAGTCAACATCAGTAAAAGTTGTGAGTTGCATTTTACCACTGTCTACCTCATTATTACCACTATTGGTTCTACCACCATTAACGGTACTGGCGTCACGACAAATAACATCAAGGGACTCAGCCACAACAAGCACCCTAAGCACCCCTAACATCAAGGGCACCTCAACCACCATCTTGGCTGATGCTTCCCTACCACAGAGCGTGCCCCGGAGGATTTTGTGCTGTCCACCTCAACACTGTGCTGCCAGCCAGGGAGGATTTCTGCTAACCGTGAGTAAACTGATGAACTGTGTTTTATTACCTGACCCCTCATCGGTCCACCGTGCAGCTCACGTGTTGCCCCTGCGCTACTGGTTGGCTGCATGTGTTCTGAATACTGGGGCCTTACACCCATCTACTACATTATCTGTACTCAGAGACTTATCACTGTGTTATCTGTGGTGTAACATAGGACTGCAGGTGACATCTACTGCATTATTTGTAAAAAAAAAAAGGGGGCGTGGTCACAGGTGGGGGGGGGGGGGCGCAATACTTGGCTTGCCCCGGGTGCTGGCAACCCATGCTACGCCACTGGCTGTGAAAAACATAACTACAACATTCAATTTTGCATTCTACGTTTATTCTAGACATAATACTAACAAGCAGTATCTTCTGATTGTAGTCCTATTATTTAGTTGTTTATTAGTTGGAATAGTATGTGTAAGATCATTTGAATATGAATGGGGATTTGTCATTCATGCCACCTTTTGGCTGGACAAAGAATGATTTTTTTCTTCCTCTGGACGAAAGCCAGCATATATGACGAATACAGTGAATTCCAGCAGTCTTTTCCTCTGCTGGACAGACTTCCAAAGTTCAAAACGATGTGAACGCAGCCTTATTATTATTTGTGGTCCTGGCTACGGTAAACGGACCCTGGAACTCTGCGCGCCCTGCCTGCCTAACCTAACTATGGTGACTAGTGGTGTGCCTTTAGCCACGAGCGAGGGTAGGCAATAAAGGGGGCTACCCTAAGGAGAGTTATTAGAAAAGGGGTGGGAGGGTGGGGCACCGGCGTTCGCAGGCACCCAGGATAGGGCGGCGGGCGTTATGAAGCCCTGCGCCCCTCCCACAAATGCAGGCTGAGCGTCAGCCTGCTGTATTTGTGGTCCTGGCTACGGTAAACGGACCCTGGAACTCTGCGCGTCCTGCCTGCCTAACCTAACTATGGTGACTAGGGGTGTGCCTTTAGCCATGAGCGAGGGTAAGCAAGAAAGGGGGCAAAAGCATGCAAATAGGTGATATTTATTAAGGAGGATAATTACAGAACCAAACTGGAAAATGCTCTGGCGATTTCATCCTTGGGGTGGAGGAATATGACGCGAGAAGCAGGATGACTGCCAACGTCCCATCTTGTGGATGACGTGGGCCGGAATTCCATGCTTAGAGGCAGTGGATGCGGCTCAGGGCAGAAGGAATGGCCGGAGATTGCCCTGGGATCATGACCTAAATCGGACGCTAGGCTACGGACGTAACTGATAAATTGGTTAGATGTCAATGGGCGTGTCGGGAAAGGAAGTAGGGGGGTACCCGGGGCTCGACTACTTAAGGTAGATAGCAATGTATCAAGGACTATTACCGGACACTAAGCGTTGCCTGTCTGGAAATATTCTACCAGCACAGGTGGCCCTACCTGTGACGTTTTGGAAATGGGCAGAAGGAAGGTGAAATAATCTTGTTTCCGGACAAGCTGACTGAACGCCAGACCTGGGCGATGGTCCGAGGTGCTAGCGAACTCCCCGGGCCTTAGGAAACCATAGAAGGTCAAGCAGAGGGCAGCTTTGAGAATCGTGCTTTTAAATGGCCCAAAAGGTTTTCCATCTAGGGAGGAAGATAATTTCCTAAATAATTCCCCGGATATGAGTTGCCTGGTGGGAATGGATTTAGTGTAGCTTTTTTGAATGCCTCGCAAAGTGGCCTTGATGGCTTGGGACGAGAATATGGAGTGACTACTGGGATGCTTGATCATGTGAAAATGCTGTACCCCCGCCAAATATACCCTGATGGTGTTGTAGGATAAGTGGAGTTCTGTATGATAATAAGCCAGAAAGGCCATGGTGAAGGTGACCCTGTCGGTGCCCCTCCCAGGATGGAGATGAGAAAAGACTTTTAAAGGGCTTCTGTCACTCCTCTAAACTCATTATTTTTTTTGGGTCTCCCTAAAATCCATATGCTGCAATTTCTCAATATATATAGCTATTACTCTGTTTGGTTCAGTAGTTCTATAAAAAAAACTGACTTTTATATTATGCAAATTACCTCTCTAGCAGCCGCATCCTCCATTCATAATGACGCAGTGCGTCTGCGCCGATGACGTCACATCTACACCCGGCGCAGGCGCACTGAGGATGGAGCGGCCGAGCGAGCGTCCTCCACTCAGTGCGCCTGCGCCAACTGAAGACTGGCGCGAGATTTTAAATGCAGACAGGGCCAGTCAGAGGACGAGCGCGTCCGCTGGCCCTGTCAATCAACATGAGGAGGGGGCGTCATTATGAATAGAGGATGCGCCGCCCTACCTGCTGCTAGAGAGGTAATTTGCATAATATAAAAGTCCGTTTTTTTTATAGAACTACTGAACCAAACAGAGTAATAGCCATATATATTGAGAAATCGCAGCATAAGGATTTTAGGGAGACCAAAAAAGTGACAGAAGCCCTTTAAGGTCTTCCACCCAGTCTTATAGTTCCTGACTGAATTGGCGGAAAGGGACTTGCGGATAAGTGACTGAGCTGCTGAGACGTTCCTATCTAGTCCATTGTCAATGTGTTAAAAGCCGGGGGAGTGAGTCTGATCCTTTTGGCTCCTGGCATTACCTGGAAGAAAATGGCAAAATTGAAATAGGATAAAGCGTCTGCTGCGGTATTTTTAACCCCCTGAATGTGCGTGCAGGAGACATGAAAGTTGAACTGCAAGGAAAGCCATGTGAGCCTAAGGACAAAGCGCATAACCCTAGGTGAACTGGACCTGCCTTTAGTCAATATGTCTACCACGGTTTGATTATCGGTGACAAAGGAATCCGGCATGTTGACCCATTCCCTACCCCAAACTTGAGCCGCTGCCACAATAGAGTAGATTTCCAGCAAAGGGGAGGAGCTAATGGCACTGGAATCCAAGAGTATCTGAGGGGGGCAGGCGCCCGCGAACCATTACCTGCCACATATGGCTCCGAATCCGATTGATGCGGCCGCATCGGAGAACACCGTGGGGAAGGCTTCCTTCCATTGAGGAACAAACAGAAAAATCCTGTTCCACCTGGATAAGAACACCTCCCACATAGCAAGATCCGTCTTGATCGGAGGCAGCGGGTAACAATTGGAGGAGTCTAGATAGAAAAGACCTTCCCTGTGACATAATTTTTGTGGCAAAATTAAACGTGCCCAGCAGGGACTGCAAGTCGGCATTAGAGAACCCACGTGTCTAGTGATGGATTGTTTAAGCCTGCCCAATTTGTCATCAGGGAGCCTAGCTTCCATCCTTCCGGTATCTAAGGTAATACCTAGAAAGGTGATTGTCGTGGAGGGACCTTCGACATTTGAAGGGGCCACTGGTACATTTAATTCTTCAAATACGCTGAGCAGGCTGTCCAGTCTGTCAGGGACATGATGAGGATGTTCCACTAGCAAGAAATCATCCAGGTAATGGATCTCCCTAGGGCAATGAACATGATTTACGAGGATCCAATGGAGGGCCTGAGCGAACTGATCGAACAGCTGCTTTTTGAACCGAACGTGAGGCAGGTGGTGAAGTAGTACAGGTCCCTCCATTTGATACCGTAAAACTTCCATAGATGTGGATGAATTGGTAACAACTTGAAGGCATCAAATATATCAGCATTTTTTTTTTTATATATATTCTTTATTTTCCAATTTTCAACAAGAAAACAAAGCAACATGACATGCACATAGATGGTCATGAACAAGTCACATTAGCAAGCACATGATGAGCATTTTAGTGATTTGACCGTGAACAGATCTGAATTCTTATTCTATATATCCTTAAAATGTTCTCTTTTAGGAAGGGAGGTAGTATATGGTTTTAAGTTTGAGCTAGTCTAGCTGTCCTCCCATAGGCTCTTTGTTGGAATTATGTAGAGGAACATAAGTAAGCGGCCAGTGAAAAAATGTGCTAGACAATAACAGAAGAGAAAGAGACCAAAAGAAGTAAAGTAAATATAAGAGAGGAAAAAGAAAGGGGGGGGGAAGGAAAAAGGGGGGGGGGGCCTTGACAGACGTTGTTTTCTCTCAGTTGCTAGTGTTACTACCACTAGGAGGCACCTCCGCCAGAGATCTCCAAGGACTTCTCAATTTCAGAAACCTTTCATTCGTCCTATTAATCCAACTAGTCATCTCTTCAAATCTACAGATTTGGTTAACCTTAGCTTTCCATTCAAGTATAGAGGGAGGGTTTGTATCTAGCCAGTGTAGGGGAATTATCATCTTGGCTGCTGCCAAAAGATGCAATACTAGGTTTCTTTTGGACGGGGTGTAATCGGGCGTGGGAAGGGACAGGGCTACCATTTCTAGTTTGAGTTTGAACTCTGGGGTCATGAGTTTCTGAATTATTGTCTCTACTTTCTTTCCAATAAGCTTTTATTCTGGGACAGTCCCACCATATATGTGACAATGTACCTATTCCTCCTCCACACCTCCAGCACTCCCTTGCCTCAGACAGACCCCTCCTGAAGAGGAAGTCAGGGGTTCTGTACCATCTTGTTAGCAATTTGAAGTTGTTCTCCTGCAGACGAGTACAGGCAGAGAATCCATGCGAGTTTGCTAGTACCTTTTTAACCTCTGCATCATTTAAAACTTTGTTCAATTCCTTTTCCCACTCCCTAAGATATAGGGGTTTCGGTGGTTCACCCAAGCCTCCCACCAAGGGATAGAGCTTTGCAACCTTCCTTGCGACGATGGTTGGTGAGCAGATCAAATTCTCAAATTCAGTCATAGACCTTTGGAGGGAGTACTGCTCTTTCAGTTCTCCGCACACAGCTCTGATATGGGACTTCATAAGAAAAAACCCAGACGAATCTACGATCGTACGTGGGAGCGATTCAAGGATGGAAGATTCTACTTCAGGCATGACCTCACAAAGTCTAGTTGATGCAAGGTAAGACCATAGCTTCTTATTTTTTTTTATAGAATAGGAATACAGTAGTAAATTCATCTCATTTTATACTAAATTCCCCCCCCCCATCCCTCCCTCCACCCCCCGTTTCTTTCTGCGGAGCTGCCGTGTTTACACCGGCTGTCATTATTTCCATGTTTCCAGTTGCCCCAAATCCGCAAATATTTTAATCCAATATTCATTTATCCCTGGGCATTCCCACAGCAGATGTTTATAATCTCCTCTATCTTTATTACATTTATAGCAGTTTTGTTTCCTGTCTTTATAAATTATATGCAGTAGTGCTGGTGTATAATAGAGACGGTGTATGATTTTCAAAAGAATCCATGCATGGGCGGGTGAAACAGTCGATCTTTTGATATTTCTGTACACGATGTTCCTTGGAATGGGTTCCCCCTTTTGTAGGTCTCTTTCCCATTTAACCTCACCCCTAAATGTGATCATTTTTGTGTGTTCATGTTTTAACTTAGCATAGATGTGTGATATAGAGGTATTAACTGTCATATATTGGCAAAAGTCTAAAAAAGTGTTCTTTACAATGTTCAATGTTCTTCTTAAAAATACCAGTTTCGAGAATGTGAAAAAGATCCTCCCAGGCTCTACATTGCTCCCCAAAAAGAGGCCGAATGCATTTATTCTTTCGATTCCTCACACACCATCTCAATTGGGCAGCTAGATAATATTCTTTTAGAAAAGGGATGGATATTCCACCCTCCTCTTTATACAAATATTGTATCTTAATTCTAACTCGTTTGCGGCCCCATATCAGTTCGTTGAAGAGGGTCTCTAACTTATTAAAAAACTTATCTTCTATCATAATTGGGCTAGCATTGAATACATATAGTAACATTGGTAGTAGTGTCATTTTTATGAGAGCTATGCGGTTGATTTGTGACAGGGGAAGTTTCAGCCATATTCTAATTTTTTCCTTAACTCTATCTATTATTGGGAGTATATTCAATTTCGTATAATGTTCCAGTTTGGTCCCCATCTGAAAACCTAGATATAGTAAGGAGTCTGCTGGGGTCAATATGCTAACCCGAAAGTTATGGCCCAGTGGGACCGGACGTCTTAATGGGAGAAATTTTGATTTCTCCCAGTTTATCTCATATCCAGATAGGCATCCAAACTTTCCATAACCCTGGGCAAATTCTTATACCCCTTCCCCAAAAAAAGCAGCATATCATCCGCATATAGACTTATTTTGTCAGCTTCTCCCTCACACCCAAAGCCCGATATTTCCCTGTCTGCTCTATTTTTGCATGCAATTGGCTCCAGAAACAGAGAGAAGAGCAAGGGGGAGAGGGGGCAGCCCTGGCGTGTTCCTCGGGTCAGGGGGAAGGGGACAGAGTATTCACCATTAATTTGGACCCTGGATACCGGGTTTTGATACAAAATGCGAACCCCTCTGGAGAAATATTCACCTATTTTCACCCGCGACATTACTCTCCAGAGAAAGGGCCACTCCACCCTGTCGAAAGCCTTAGCGGCATCCAAGAGGATGGAGCAGTCCCCCCCATCCCCCATCTGAACGTTCAAGAAAGCCCTTCTTACGTTGTCCTGTATGTTCCTTTTGGGGATGAACCCAGTTTGATCTGCGTGGACGACTTTGTGGATAACTGTTTTTAATCTATTGGCTAACAATTTGGCAAGGATTTTATAATCTGTATTCAACAGAGAGATGGGGCTATAGGATGTGACTGACAGCGGATCTTTCCCTCTTTTGGGGATTAATGTGATGGTTGCTTCCATCCATGAGGGTGGTAGGGAACCCATTATCCAAGATTGGTTTAATACCTCCAACATTTGGGGAAGAATAATTCCCTCATGTTTCCGGTATAGTTCAAATGGGAAACCGTCCACCCCTGGGGATGTATTACCCTTGATAGATTGCAGCGTGGTCTGTAGCTCGGTCAGTTGAATCGGTCTATTCAGCCAGTCAATATCTTGTTGGTCAAATTCGGGGATCTTAATATTATCTAGATATTGATCTATTTTTCCTCCCTGTTTTTTAGGCCCGGCTTGATATAACGTCGAGAAGTATCGGGTAAATTCCCTTAAAATATCGTCAGGGTCTCGTAGGATGTTTCCTGCCTCTGTCCTATTTCCAATGATGTTATTGCTCCCTCTTTGATTTTGTACTATCATAGATAACAGTCTGCTTGGCTTGCCGGACTCGCTGAAGCTTCTCAACCCTGAGAAGAACATTTTGTTCTGTGCTTTATTATATAAATATTGTTTATATTCATCTTGTACTTTTTTAAGTTGAAGTTGTTTTTCTGGGGTGTTTACATTGGTGATCTCGTTCATTATCTGGTTGAGCATCCCTTCTATTTCTTTTTGAGTTTGGGCAAAGGCATTTTTCTGTTTCCTAATTTCATGTGACTATATACCCCGAAGGTATGCCTTAAGCGAGTCCCAGACCATATGGATGTGTGTTGAGTTAACGTTGTCGCTCCAAAAGAGCTTTATTTCTTCATTAATCTTATCCAGATCCCTTATTAATGTCATCCAGTGGGGGTTAAGTTTAAAAGTTCTATTTGGATTTGGTTTATTAGGACTATGCAGTATTACCATAACCGGGCTATGGTCAGAGACACCGCGACACTCATAATTCATTTTTTTAACCCTATTAATGAGCCCGGGGCTGGCGAGGGCCAGGTCAACTCGAGACATGGACCTATATGTGTTACTGAAACATGAAAAAACTTGCTTATCTCCATAAAGAGATCGCCATATGTTAACCAATGCCATCTCTTTACATATTATAGATAGTACAGTACTTGGACCAAAATTTGATTCATAATTAGTTATGGTGGAGATCCTATCTTTTTTAATGTCCATGACCGAGTTGAAGTCGCCCATCACCAGCACCGGGCACTCCTCTCGTGCTGCAATATATTCCATCAATTTACATAATACAGTTGTTGTAAAAGGGGGTGGAATGTATATAAAAGCAATAATTCTCCTTTGCCCCTGCCAATTACAGTGCAAAAAAATATACCGGCCCTCTTGATCAATTAGCTGTTCTATTGGGTCATAGTCGACCTGTCTGTGAATATAAACACTAATTCCCCTAGAGTATGTGGAGTAACAAGAATGGTATTCGTGAGAGGCCCATCTCCTTCCACCCAGCGCTGCTACTTTTTCAGATGTAAGGTGTGTTTCTTGCAGGGCCACTACTTCTGGTAAATGTCCAGAGATCAAATCAAACACTACGCATCTCTTAATTTTATCCGCAAAACCGCGGATATTCCATGTCAATATTCTGGACATTTTTTGGTAGTGGGGCAGCACTGGGCGGAAGAGCAGGAGCCCCCCCAACGGTATACACTCAATGCCCCGACAGTTCCCCGCGGAAAGAGACCCCCTCCCCCCCCAATCCCCGATCCCATTCTGACCTGCGAGTCGCAGACTGCGGCTCATAGGTCTCTAACTATAGACTATCCCCCCCCCCGCCGACGACCCCCCAGCTCCCCCCACTGCAACCGTGAGCGGATTATTTAATGCCCTGAGAGTCCATCCAGTCAGCTACATCACTTGGGTTGGAGAAGAATTGAACGGTTTCTTTGTAGATAACCCGTAGATTCGCAGGGTACATCATGGAGTATTTTAATTGGGCTTGTATCAGTCTCTTTTTAACGTCTTTATATTCTCTTCTTTTATCTTGCGTAACTTTAGAAAAGTCCGGGTATATCTCTATATTAGCATCGTTGTATTTCACAGTTTGTATCTCTCTTTTCCACCTAAGGATATTATCCCGATCCCTTGAGGAGGTCATTTTAATTAACAAAGGCCTTGGTGCTAGCCCTGGAAGAGGTTTTCTTGTTGGGATGCGGTGTGCTCTCTCCACTGTGAGTGTTACGGCCGGTCCTGTGCCTGTTACATTGTTTGACAGCCATTTTTGTATGAAGTTTATGGGGTCGTCTTTTTCTGCTCCTTCCGGGAAGCCCACTAATTTAAGATTATCTCTCCGGGATCTGTCCTCCAAATCCGCCATTTTTTCCTTCAGTGCCTTATTATCACTCTCTACTGTTGCCATCCTTTTTTTAATCTGCCTGGATTCTTTTTGCAGTTCTGTAGTCAGAGTTTCGTACTCATTAACACAGTGCCTCATTTTATTTAGATCGTCCCGGATTACAGAGATGTCGGACTGCACTGCTGCCACCGTTATCGTTAAAGTACTTAATGATTGATTGGTTGTTTTAACTGCTTCCAATATACCCGCTAATTTGTGATCTACAGACGTGGACAAAATTGTTGGTACCCTTTGGTCAATGAAAGAAAAAGTCACAATGGTCACAGAAATAACTTTAATCTGACAAAAGTAATAATAAATTAAAATTCTATAAATGTTAACCAATGAAAGTCAGACATTGTTTTTCAACCATGCTTCAACAGAATTATGTAAAAAAATAAACTCATGAAACAGGCATGGACAAAAATGATGGTACCCCTAGAAAACACAGAACATAATGTGACCAAAGGGACATGTTAATTCAAGGTGTGTCCACTAATTAGCATCACAGGTGTCTACAACCTTGTAATCAGCCATTGGGCCTATATATATGGCTCCAGGTAATCACTGTGTTGTTTGGTGATATGGTGTGTACCACACTCGACATGGACCAGAGGAAGCAAAGGAAAGAGCTGTCTCAAGAGATCAGAAAGAAAATTATAGACAAGCATGTTAAAGGTAAAGGCTATAAGACCATCTCCAAGCAACTAGATGTTCCTGTGAGTACAGTTGCACATATTATTCATAAGTTTAAGATCCATGGGACTGTAGCCAACCTCCCTGGACGTGGCCGCAGGAGGAAAATTGATGACAAATCTAAGAGACGGATAATCCGAATGGTAACAAAAGAGCCTAGAAAGACTTCTAAAGAGATTCAAGGTGAACTTCATGCTCAAGGAACATCAGTGTCAGATCGCACCATCCGTCGTTGTTTGAGCCAAAGTGGACTACATGGGAGACGACCAAGGAGGACACCATTGTTGAAAACGAATCATAAAAAAGCAAGACTGGAATATGCCAAACTACATGTTGACAAGCCACAAAGCTTCTGGGAGAATGTCCTGTGGACAGATGAGACAAAAATCGAAGTTTTTGCCAAGGCACATCAGCTGTATGTTCACAGACGAAAAAATGAAGCATATCAAGAAAAGAACACTGTCCCTACTGTGAAACATGGAGGAGGCTCTGTTATGTTCTGGGGCTGCTTTGCTGCGTCTGGCACAGGGTGTCTTGAATCTGTGCAGGGTACAATGAAATCTCAAGACTATCAAGGAATTCTAGAGAGAAATGTACTAGCCAGTGTCAGAAAGCTTGGTCTCAGTCGCAGGTCATGGGTCTTGCAACAGGACAATGACCCAAAACACACCGCTAAAAACACCCAAGAATGGCTAAGAGGAAAAAATTGGACTATTCTAAAGTGGCCTTCTATGAGCCCTGACCTCAATCCTATTGAGCATCTTTGGAAGGAGCTGAAACATGCAGTCTGGAAAAGGCACCCTTCAAACCGGACACAACTGGAGCAGTTTGCTCATGAGGAGTGGGCCAAAATACCTGCTGAGAGGTGCAGATGTCTCATTGACAGTTACAGGAAGCGTTTGATTGCAGTGATTGCCTCAAAAGGTTGCGCAACAAAATATTAAGTTAGGGGTACCATCATTTTTGTCCATGCCTGTTTCATGAGTTTATTTTTTTACATAATTCTGTTGAAGCATGGTTGAAAAACAATGTCTGACTTTCATTGGTTAACATTTATAGAATTTAAATTTATTATTACTTTTGTCAGATTAAAGTTATTTCTGTGACCATTGTGACTTTTTCTTTCATTGACCAAAGGGTACCAACAATTTTGTCCACGTCTGTATATTACTCATCTGGTTGTCTGCTTCCGCTACCTGGTTTCCTCCCGCCTTCTTTAGAGGGTTTTCGTTCTCTTCATCGTCCCCCATCTGTGATGTTTGTTTCTGATTGCCCCTTGTCTTGGTTAATGGAGGTGGGGATTTGAGGTATTTATCAAGCTGCGTCCGTACAGCGCCCCCTTTGGGTGAGGAGGTTCCAATGGACTTTCTGTTTTGTTGTTTGGGGGCCATATTTTTTATTTTTTATTTATTTGTTTAAATATATATTTTTTTTTCCCCCTTCCCCTTTCCCCCTTTTATTCCCTTCCCCCTTCCCCCTCTTACACGGTTACTTCAGGATTAATATTGTACGAATCACAGTATTTCTATACACACAGTCATGGATATCTTGTGGCACCCAGAGAGGGTAAATAAATCAGGAAATCTTGCATATAGGCCCCCCGGTATCCTGAATCATGGAAAGCTCCATGGTGTGATTGCCCCGGTTCTGGGGCTCATAGGTTCCGGGGCTCAGAGGGGTAATGGAGCAGTTCTCACCCCGGAGCAGTGCAGTGTCCAGCGACGGGATAGAGGCAGCGCTAATATACGCTGGTATAGCTGGTGTAGCGCCCAATAAAGGCTGTTTAATCCTAGCTACTGTCACAGCAGCCCCACAGATAGATCAAGTAGAACAGCTAGCGGGTGAAGCAGCGTATAGTGGACCGGCCAATGCAGCGTCAGCTGATAGGGAAGGGGGAGACAGCCTCTCCCAGCCAGACAGCCCCCCTCTCTTCAGGACCACCCAGCAAACAGGGCAGCAGGGCAGAAGAGGCACAGGGAATGGCACTCAAACGGCACTCAAACGACCGCTCCTAGCGGGCAGCACCAGGCAGACGGGGCTCCCCAGAATGGCAACATGCAGGGGGACATCTACTCACACCACACCGCGACTTCCAGACTCCAGACACCGAGTGGAACCTCCAGCCTTGAACAGCTCAGAGCAGGCACAGATGGAACAGCCTGAGACAGCAAAGACCCCTGATGAGGACCCCGGACATCCAGCCTCCGAAGCCGACTCAGCGGGGGGAACGGCAGCGCTCCACAGTAAGGGGATAGACCAGCTGGGCCAGCGGATAAAGTCAGTCTCTCAGCAGGGAGTCGGGTAGCTCATCAGCGGCATCATCGCCCGTGCCGCAGCGGAAGCGGGAGCCGGAGCCGGCGTTATGGGAGGGGGAGGACCGCTGCACGCCCGTCTGCTCACGTCATGCCGCAGCGCCTCCCTCAATTTTATTTAATTTCATTCTTATTTTTAATCTTTTATATAGTCATCAACTTTTTGCATATCATCTGCTTTACATTAACTTACTCATTTTTTTATACATCATATCTTTAATACAATTTTTTCATCAATTTTTTATTTACATTTTATGAGTTATACTAAATAAAGGTGCTTATTGTACATCTAACCATTAGAGATGTCCCGAACTATTTGCCAGCAAACAGTTCCTGTCGAACATCGCTTTTTCGCGTTCGCCACGGCGGGCGAACATATGCAATGTTCTGTCCGCCCCCTATACGTCATCATTGAGCAAACTTTGACCCTGTACCTCACAGTCAGCAGACACATTCCAGCCAATCAGTATACCTTCCCTCCCAGACCCTCCCACCTCCTAAAAAAAAGCAAGGACTGCAGCCCTCTTAGATTCATTTCAGTGTTAGATAGAGCAGGGAGAGTGCTGCTGCTGCTGCTGAATTAATAGGGAATTTGTCAGCTAGGCCAGTGTTCTGTGTCCACTCCAGTCCTCAGACTCATCTGCTGTAAGAACAGTGTCCTGACAGCACCCCAAAAAGCCCTTTTTAGGGCTGGTACATCAGTCTGTTTTATTTTTATTTGTTATGTATATATATATATATATTGCAGTTGCCTGCCCGTGTGTGAGAGGCCACAGGCCCACAGACTGTACTGTGTGCACACCACTCATATAGGGTGGCACAGCACCTTGCTGTAAAAAAAGTTATTTAATTTTTCCTATGTAATATACTTGCAGTTGCCTGCCAGTGAGTGTCAGGCTCACAGACTTTACTGTGCCCACTGCCCACCACTCATAGGGTGGCACAGTGCCTTGCATGCATAGTACTAATCTAAAAAAAAATGACAGGCAGAGGCAGGCCACCCTGCAGGGGCCGTCGTGGTCGTGGTGCTGTCATTTCTTTTGGCTCTAGAATAATGCCCAGTGTTCAGAGGCCACGTACCCTGAACTCGAAAAATTCAGAAGACATAGTTGACGGGCTTACACAGGACACCCAATCTTCTACAGCTTCCGCTCCTAACCTTGACGCACCATCCTCCTCCAGCTTAGCGTCGGGCACCTCTCAAGTTACCACTCGCCCGCCGCCAACGCCAACAATAGCACCACAGTCGCTTCACCTGATCTGTCAGAGGAGTTATTTACATATCAGTTGGAAGACATGAGTGATGCGCAACCATTATTACCAGAGAATGTAAATAACAGGGATATGTCTCAGTCAGGCAGCATTACACACATGGACGTATGTTGTGATAATGATGATGTTGTACCCGCTGCTGCTTCCTTTGCTGAGTTGTCAGATACAAGTGAAGCGGTTGATGATTACGATGTGTCCGTGGATGTCACGTGGGTGCCCGCTCGAAGAGAAGAAGAAGAACAGGTGGAAAGTTCAGATGGGGAAACAGAGAGGAGGAGGAAATGAGTTGGAAGCAGGGGGAGGTTGTCGCAATGAGCTAGTGGCACAGTCAGACATCATGTATTGGCACCTGGGGTCAGCCAGACAGCACGCCAATCAACGCATGCTATTGCCACCACCAGAATGCCGTAATTGCAAAGCTCAGCAGTGTGGCATTTTTTTTTGTGTCTGCCTCTGATAACGGCGATGCCATTTGCAACCTGTGCTAAAAGAAACTGAGTCGTGGGAAGTCCAACACCCACCTAGGTACAACTGCTTTGCAAAGGCGCATGATCTCACAATGCCTATGGGATCAACACATGATGAGTACAAGCAGCACACAAACTCAAAGCCACCATCCTCCTCCTAGTCCAGCATCTTCAGCCACGTCAACCACTGCTGTCCTCCTTGCCCCCTCTCAACCACCCGCCACTCTGCCTCTCACCTTCAGCAGTTCCTGCTCATCTGCCCACAGTCAGGTGTCTGTCAAGGAAATGTTTGAGCGTAAGAAGTCAATGTCAGAGAGTCACCCCCTTGCCCGGCATCTGACAGCTGGATTGTCGGAACTCTTAGCCCGCCAGCTTTTACCATACAAGCTGGTGGAGTCTGAGGCCTTCAAAGAATTTGTAGCTATTGGGACACCACAGTGGAAGGTACCCGGCCTAAATTTTTTTTCACAAAAGGCAATCCCCAACCTGTACTCTATTGTGGAAAAGGAAGTCATGGCATGTCTGGCACACAGTGTTGGGGCAAGGGTCCATCTGACCACTGATACCTGGTCTGCAAAGCACGGTCAGGGCTGGTATATCACGTACACTGCGCATTGGGTAAACCTGCTGACGGCTGCCAAGCATGGAATGCGTGGCTCTGCAGAGGAGTTGGTGACACCGCCACGACTTGCAGGCAGGCCTGCTGCCACTGTAACATCCTGAAGTATGTCACTTAAATTACTGTCTCCCTGCTACCATATGTTAAAGTGTATATGTGTTATCATCTTGTGTAATCTTACATTGCATTTTCCATTATCTGGATTTACTATGACTGTTTTATGTAAATTGCTGTAATTATTAATGTACACCAGTAGGTGGCGGCAATGTATAGGCAGTCTATAGAATAGTTTAGTATATTGTCACAGAAGGTGTACAGAAACTAGAAGACACAAAATGAAGATCCGACTGACTGGATCCAAAACTAAGGAACCAGAGGGTAAGCCCTGTAACAGACCTGGCTCTCTCCCTTACTGCTCAGCCTATGCAAAAATCTCTATGGTAGATGATTGCATATCCTCGTTCCTCGACTGTATGAAACCTGAACACCCTATAATAGTGAGGGGACACGACCACCGGCTCCCTACACTTAATACAGAGGGAGTCAGGGTCACCTAGGATCCAGCAAACAGGAAAACCCAAATGAATGAACAAACATCTGTAGAAGACTCAGTAGTAGCATCCAGCATGCACACACTCTAGGAAGTTGTATAAACCGCAAAGTGATGCAGTATGGGAAGGGATTTAAAGGGATGAAATCAGTGCAACTACATGACAGCTGAGAGAGGCTAACGAGATGAGAAAACGAAAGCAAAACAAAAGGAACCTCAAACAGGAGGTTCTAAAGAACATCTGTCAGTGCTTCTCAGATGTCTGGCGGTGACATATATCTAGACCGGAATAGTCCATTCCAGTCTAGGCTCCCCTGTCTGAGAAGTGGGACGTTCCCATGTCCTGTATCATGAGGAGGAGAAGGAAGTCTTGTGAGTGTACCAGCCACCCCTGTTGGGGTAGGTTGTGTTGATAGGAGCTCCCAGAAAAAGGGATCCCAACCCTGGATCCAATCTCGGCTGAGGCCCGGATCCATCTTCCCAGCCTGAGTCATCTTCCTCAGCTGGTCGACCAGAGAAGCAGCCATCTCCAGCCTCCAGGAAGAAGCATACCCTGTGAGCCAAGCTGTGAGTACATTTCCCAAGTCCAGGAGAAGCCAAATTCCTCCTCAGCTTGTCAGGCCCACTACCAAGCAGAATACAGACAGAGCAGAAGACTAATACCTGCCAGACTCTTTAGGCATATGATCAGAAGCAGAATAGATATAGATTCCTGCCACATATTGCCAATACCTGCTGGGACCTAAAGACTGAAGCTGTAACTTGTACGGATTTAAATCTGCCATTAAGTAAAGACGAGTTGGACGATATCTCCTGTCTGGATCTTAATTATTCCATCAAAACTCCTATTAACAACACTCAATTTATTGCATGTGAGCCAGGATACAGAAGTCCAGCCGTACCAAGGTAGGATACACCGTTGACACTACACAGAGACATTATCCCCCTCTGGCATTCCTCACCTGGTATGAGCTGTAACATCTTAAAGGGCCCTGCTATAGTACCTGTGCAAGCTGCAATTGGCGTCACGAACTTTTACACATATAAACTGACCCACTGCATAGCAACCCTACTGACCCAGTGTCCTGCTTATTGCACCACCTCATCTACTCCTCCTACTCCATCCTCTTCGCTAGTGTTGAGCGCGAATATTCGAATTGCAAATTTTTTTCTCGAATATCGCAATTTCAAGATTTCGCGAATATTTAGAATATCGTTCTATATATTCGCGAAATCGAATATTCTTTTTTTTTCTTTTTTTTTTATTATTATATTTTTTTCTTTCCCACTTCCCTAAAGTTGTTCTTACCTGTCTTTTGGATTCCTGGCTTCCTGGCTGCTCCAGTCAGTGGCGTTTTCAACTTACTGCTATATTCCATATTTGCTAAATTACAATCTAATCTATATGTGTATTTTACGAAATTTCGCAATAGTCGGAATTGCGATGCGAGTAATATAACACGAAATAGTCGCATGAAGATTTCAACTTAGCACTGCTATATTCCATATTCTAGCCTAATATCGAATATAGCAGTGCTAAGTTTAAATCTTCATGCGATTATTTCGTGTTTTATTACTCGCATCGCAATTTCGACTTTTGCAAATGTTCTTAATATTGCTCTAACTTCGTCTTTTAGAATATTCGTAATATTCTAAAAGACGAAGTTAGAGCAATATTACGAAATTTCGTAAAATACACATAGATTGAATTTAAGCTAATATACTGCTATAGTAATATTTTTTAATAGTGTACATATTTTACAAAACTTAAGTTCAGAAGAGGCAAAAAAAAATTACAGGAAAAAAAAAGGGATTATAGCACTATATTAGCTAAATTACAATCTATATGTGTATTTTACGAAATTTCGTAATATTGCTCTAACTTCGTCTTTTAGAATATTCGTAATATTCTAAGAGATGAAGTTAGAGCAATATTACGAAATTTCGTAAAATACACATATTAGCCTAGCCATAGTCAATTAGCATAGGAACGTTGCCTTATACTATCAAGATAAATATTCGCAATATGCGAAAAATAAATCGCATATTATTTGCGATAATTGGAATAATTGCGAATATCCGATTTCGACGAATATAACACGAATATTAATTCGAATATTTGCGAAATCGAATATGGCACCTCCCGCTCATCACTACTCTTCGCTAACCTCCTCGGCTGAGTCCTCTTCTGCTGCTGCGTCTTGCTCCACATAAACTGCACCCCCACAGCTCCCCAGGGGCTATTCCACATCCCGGATACGACAGTGTCACGCCGTCTTGGGGTTGACTTGCCTGAAAGCAGAGAGTCACACCGGACCAGCACTCCTGTCCGCCCTGAACGCACAGGTGGATCAGTGGCTGACCCGGCAACATCTGGAGATCGGCAAAGTGGTGTGTGACAACGGAAGCGATTTGTTGGTGGCATTGAATTTGGGCAAGTTGACACATGTGCCGTGCATGGCACATGTGTTGAATCTGATCGTACAACGCTTTGTGCATAAGTACCCAGGCTTACAGGACGTCCTCAAGCAGGACAGGTGTGTGGCCATTTCAGGCGTTCCTACACGGCCATGGCACACTTTTCCAATATTCAGCGGCGAAACAACATGCCAGTGAGGCGCTTGATTTGCGACAGTCTGACACGTTGAAATTGAACACTCCTAATGTTCGACCGCCTGCTCCAACAACAAAAAAGCCGTCAACGAGTATTTGTATGACCGGGGTGCTAGGACAGCCTCTGCGGAGCTGGGTATTTTTTTGCCACGTTCCTGGACGCTCATGCGCAATGCCTGTAGGCTCATGCATCCTTTTGAGGAGCTGACAAACCTAGTCAGTTGCACCGAAGGCACCATCAGCGGCATCATCCCATTTGTTTTGTTCCTGGAGCGTGCCCTGCGAAGAGTGCCGGATCAGGGCGTAGATAAGCGTGAAGAAGAGCCTTATCATCATCGCTTGCTGGACCTGCGGCAACGCTGGAAGAGGAGTCTGAGGAAGAGGAGTCAGAGGAGGAATGTGGCTTTGAGGAGGAGGAAGACCAACCACAGCAGGCATCCCAGGGTGCTCGTTATCACCTATCTGGGACCCGTGGTGTTGTACGTGGCTGGGTGGAAGAACAGGGCGCGGGGTCACCTGGGGGGGCAAAGCAAAAAACCCACTTATTTATCGCAAAGTGCCAACACGGCAATTTACCCTGAATACTACAGTCCAATATAGTACATCTTTATCATTTGGCTATAGTAACCTGCCTACATTTAGTGCGCTGCTTGTGCTGTACATAGTGCGCCCTGCGCTGATGAATGGTGGGTAAAGTCTAAGGCATATTGGTAACTTTTTCCAGGGTGCGGGTGCTCACAGATAGGGCTCTGAGTGCCGCCTCGGGCACTAGTGCCATAGGTTCTCCACCACTGATCTAAGGTGATCATTAAAGCCTACTAGGCCAACAATGGGCCCCCACTGCAGAATCATTGTTCTCTGGGTCACTTAACTGTCACTGATCTACCTCAGCACGACCATAGGCTTTGAAAAACCGCCATCCAGTGGCGTAACTACCCCCCAAGGGTGCCCGGCGCCCCGGCAGCGTGTGTGACAGTTTATTTTCAAGTTAGTTAAATATCGTGTTCAGGGCCCCTTCACAGCAGCCGCCGCTAGTGTGATCTAATCTTACTGTCTGCTAAAGTCTCCTGGTGTGTCTGGGATTCGAACCCACAACCTCCAATGTATCAGTGTATCAGAGGCAAAGCATTTACCCTCACAGCCATAAAGGCTGCATTACAACTGATTGAAAAAATATGAGACTTCTACTGTTATAAGTTTTTTTATCCAAAATGGCTGTTTTTTAAATAACAGAATAGAACAACAGTATGTAAAAGGTGTATCTCACACGTATAGAACCAGACTAGGCCGCATTTCAAGATTTTTGCCCAAAAGGGGTGTTTTATTAATAGCAGAATAGAACCACAGTATGTAAAGGGTGTATCTCACACGTACAGATGCAAACTAGGCCGTAATTAAAGATTTTTGCCCAAAAGGGGTGTTTTATTAGCCACTTCAACCCCGCTAGGTGAAACCCCCTTCATGACCAGAGCACTTTTTACACTTCTGCACTACACTACTTTAACCGTTTATCGCTCGGTCATGCAACTTACCACCCAAATGAATTTTACCTCCTTTTCTTCTCACTAATAGAGCTTTCATTTGGTGGTATTTTATTGCTGCTGGCATTTTTACTTTTTTGTTATTAATCAAAATGTAACGATTTTTTTGCAAAAAAAATGACATTTTTCACTTTCAGCTGTAAAATTTTGCAAAAAAAACGACATCCATATATACATTTTTCGCCAAATTTATTGTTCTACATGTCTTTGATAAAAAAAAAATGTTTGGGCAAAAAAAAAAAAAATGGTTTGGGTAAAAGTTATAGCGTTTACACACTATGGTACAAAAATGTGAATTTCCGCTTTTTGAAACAGCTCTGACTTTCTGAGCACCTGTCATGATTCCTGAGGTTCTACAATGCCCAAACAGTAGAAAAACCCCACAAATGACCCCATTTCGGAAAGTAGACACCCTAAGGTATTCGCTGATGGGCATAGTGAGTTCATAGAACTTTTTATTTTTTGTCACAAGTTAGCGGAAAATGATGATTTTTTTTTATTTATTTATTTTTTCTTACAAAGTCTCATATTCCACTAACTTGCGACAAAAAATTCTAGGAACTCACCATGCCCCTCACAGAATACCTTGGGGTGTCTTCTTTCCAAAATGGGGTCACTTGTGGCGTAGTTATACTGCCCTGGCAATTTAGGGGCCCAAATGTGTGAGAAGAACTTTGAAATCAAAATCTGTAAAAAATATCCTGCGAAATCCGAAAGGTGCACTTCCGGAGGCGGTTAATAGCAGAATAGAACTACAGTATCTAAAGGGTGTATCTCACAATGACATTTGCAGCAACGGCTGGAAAATTTAGTTTTTTATCCAAAATGGCTGTTTTTAAAATAACAGAATAGAACCACAGTATGTAAAGAGTGTATCTCACACGTACAGATGCAAACTAGGCCGCAATTAAAGATTTTTGCCCAAAAGGGGTGTTTTATTAATAGCAGAATAGAACTACAGTATCTAAAGGGTGTATCTAACACATACAGATGCAAATTAGGCCGCAATAAAGATTTTTTCCCAAAAGGGGTGTTTTATTAATAGCAGAACAGGACCACAGTATCTAAATGGTGTATTTCACAATGACATATGCAGCAAAGGCTGCAAAATTACATTTTTTGCCCAAAATTGGTGTTTTCTAATAGCAGAATAGAACCACAGTATCTAAAGTGTGTATCTCACATGTACAGATGCAGACTAGGCCACAATTAAAGATTTTTTCCCAAAATGTTTGTTTTATTAATAGCAGAATAGAACCACAGTATGTAAAGGATGTATTTCCCATGTACAGAACCAAACTAGGCCGCGATTAAAGATTTTTGCCCAAAATGGTTGTTTTAATAATAGCAGAATAGAACCACAGTATCTAAAGGGTGTATTTCCCATGTACAGAACCAGACTAGGCCGCAATTATATTTTTTTTACCCAAAATGGTTATTTTATTAATATCAGAATATAACCACAGTATCTAAAGGGTGTATCTCACAATGACATAGGCATCAAAGGCTGCAAAATTACGTTTTTTGCCCAAAATTTGTGTTTTTTAAATAACAGAATATGACAGCAGTATATAACGCTTGAATTGCACATGTGCAGATGAAGCAAGAGCTGTAACATTGTAAAATTGTGTATTTTGCACAAAAGGGGTGTTTTTAGCTTAAATTGCACACTGACTAATGCGGCAGAGGCCTAAAATGAAGGTTATTGCAAAAAAAGGGTGTTTTTTTAAAGCCAGAAAATTAGGTATTTCAAACTTGTTTTTAACAATCACAGATGCAGCAAGGGCTGCAAAATTTAGTTTTTTGCCCACAATGGGTGTTTTTTTAATAACAGAATATGACAGCAGTATATAAAACGCTTGAATTTCACACGTGCAGATTCAGCAAGGGCTCTAGAATTGTGTATTTTGCACAAAAATTTTTATTTTTAAAACCCCAAAAATTATAGCTGTATTTCTAGCTAAATTGCACACTAACTAATGCGTCAGAGGTCCAAGATGAAGTTTATTGCCAAAAATTGTGTATTTTGCACAAAAAGGGTGTTTTTTAAAACCCAGAAAATTATAGCTGTATTTCTAGCTTAAATTACACACTGACTAATGCGGCAGAGGCCCAAAATAAAGGATATTGCCAAAAATGGGTGCTTTTTCAAAGCCAGAAAATTATTTAACTCCTTAAGGACACAGCCTTATTTCACCTTAAGGACCAGGCCATTTTTTGCAAATCTGACCAGTGTCACTTTAAGTGGTGATAACTTTAAAACGCTTTGACTTATCCAGGCAATTCTGAGATCGTTTTTTCGTCACCTATTGTACTTCATGACACTGGTAAAATGGAGTCCAAAAAAAGCATTACAAAATTTTCTACGTTTTTTTTTTTTATTAGCAAATTTCCAAGTTTCAATTTCTCTACTTCTATAATACATAGTAATACCGACAAAAATAGTTATAACTTTGCATTCCCCAAATGTCTACTTCATGTTAGGATCATTTTGGGAATGACATTTTATTTTTGGGGGATTGTAAAGGGGGAATATTAATCACTAATATTATGCAAATATCGATAATTAATATACCTAAATAGGAGGAGCCACCTGGTGATGACTCCGCCTATTTATGCCTTTATATAATAAATACACAATACTTTCGCTATGCTTTACACTAATCACTATACTAACTGCATGCTCCTTACTCACTACCGCTAACAAGTATACACTACACAAAGGGTACAAATATAACGGTATTTAATACACCAAGCACGCAATACAGTAATTACACAACACTAAATACACAGTACTCCACTACACATATACAATAACTACAACTACACTACACGTTCCCAAATTCCACCCACAAACTAACTATACAATACACACATACAAGTAACATTAACAACCCACCCGCCTAGCTCTATACTGTCCCTACGGGGTAACAAGAGGGTTATACAGTTTGTATACAGCAAGGGTCCAGGGACACAGCAGGGCAGAGAAGGTGTGCAGAGTAGGGGAAGGCAGTTAACAGGGGACTGGCGCAGCAGGGGTTAATGGATAAGGGATATCAGGGGTTACAAGGGGCAGCATGGGGTCTGGGATACAAAGGGTTAGGATAGTGGTAGGGAAATAAGGGGGGTGAATATGGTTGGCACTGCAAGGGAGGTACAATGCCATGCCAGCGTATACTCAGCCATTCCCAGGGCCAAAATGGGCCTCTCTTCCTTCAGGCAGCAGTCCTCATGTGTCTCTGATTGTAGTCTGGTTGAAAGACCCTGTTCCTTTGTCTTGGACTGATATATAAGTCCCTCTCACCCCCCCCCCCCCCTTTCCAGGGGTGTGACATCATCGTGTGCGTGTGACGGAATCCATGCACTCAGATTGCAGCAGCCAACTGGCTGGCCCCCTGAGGCTCACAATCTGTACAGCCAAAGACACCATGGCACCACAAACACACACACCCATGTAAACAGTCTCTAGACAGAAGGTGGGGGAGCCCTGCTGGGAAAGAGCTCTATTCATCTTCTGAAGTGACCAGAAACTGGACAATCCAGCCATCTGTTGCCATCACCCGCAGGTAGGCGTGGGGGGGTGGGGGGCTCTATGGCTGGGGGACATAACTGGCCACATGCATATAAGACAATTGGGGCATATCTATATATACCCAACTCTAATGTAAGTATAAATGGACATGTGTGCAGCATACAGACATATCCACATATACAGACATAACACTATGACCTTCCCCCCTCTGGCCATACAGGGTCAATATATATGTATATACGCACATATGCACAATTATACACATATACATAGTACATATATACAGTATATCCACATCTATAAAGGGGCAGATACATATATATGTCCTCCTGATAATATATATACACATATATAAGGGGCATATATATATATATGTCATAAGGGGCCACAGCCATATATATATTATAAGGGGCACGGTCTAAAGGAGGCACATATTTCCCACAGGGGCCACCATGAGCCCCTGGGGATCACCATGGGCAGACGTGCGCAGATGCTGGGCACATCTGCGCACATCGTCCCATGATGCTGTGGTTAATGTATGCACATATATACCATACATGCCCGCACCTGTTTGCAGGCATGCATGGATATATATGCATACGTCTCAACCCTTCCTCAACAATCCCCCTGTTGTCGGACTATATAATACGACAATATATTGGGGGAACGGGTTGAGATATATTTGCCCCCCCTTCAACCCCATCCTTGGTGGAAGTTCAGGAAGAACTGTAGTGCACACTGATCTTTAGGTACTTAAACATCCCTCATCCAGCTTCCTCCGACCTGCCCTTCACCGTAACCCACTCCTCCATCCACAGGATACACCGTCTTCTTCTCGCTGGAACTTTCTTGACATCTTTAGGATACCACACACCCACAATCTCTTTAACAGTCTTTTAGTGTCGGCCACCCCCACTTCGGAGTGACCACACCCCCACAGTCTCTCGGTAGTTCTGCCGATCTTCAGGTATGGCCCGCCTCCAAGGCATCTGGAGCGGGTTCACCCTTACAGTCTCAGTCCCAACTTTCTTCTATCACAACTTTCCAACGTCTGTTTCCATCTTGACGGGTGCGGTTCTCCCGTGGACAGATCTTTACAAGGCAGGTCAGACTCTTAAGCGGTGATGTCATAGTACCTAAATTCTACTGCGGAGAACACCTCCGCCACACTACACATCCAGCCCTTCCCTTAAGAACTTCACCGTTCCAGGGTTCAAGGTGGCAAATGAATGATGCCTGTCCCTATCGTGACCTAACCTTATCCCTATTCACACAAAATACATGTCATATCCCTCCCAACACCAAATTCCATTATATGTGTGTACCCATAGAGACTTATGCAACCTGGCATTTCTCTCTACCTCCAAAGACACAGGTAGGTCGTAGACCCCTGTGTCAATGGGAAACGACTATAGGATACAAATGTGTACAGTCAAATGATAGCTCACCGCAGTGTGTTGGGCGAGTTTTAGGCTGTCACATTTGTACCTAGAGTGTCTATGGGTACACCATCGACCGACAAACAAAATCCAATACAATGTGATATGGGGTAGTACATGTTATACGTCCCGAACCCCCATTGAAAACAAAACGTGTCCATACAATAATATTTGGCTACAGGAACCATGTTTGGTTATGTCCTGAGCCTCCTCCTCCGGATAGTTCTGTACAGTTCTGTCTGGTTCTGGTGTATTTTGGTGATCGTCATCTCCGACTGTAGATGACGATCACCAGAACCAGAAGAAGTTTCACTGGGTGAAACAAGTGATATGCTCTTCCACCCGAACGTCTCCAAATCTTCCTCCAGAGCCTTAAATAATGCTCCCGCTGGATTGTGGCACAGTCTTCCATCTCTAGAACACCTCTAGGCAGAGGTCGCCTGGTTGCCAAAATCCAGTAGGATCCTCTGGAGTCTCCCAAGAGCGTCAGGGGGAATAGCTGGCCTCTTCTGTGGCCTCTCCTGGTGTCAGGACTCGAACCCGTGGCCAGTCATGTCCCAGGTGGTAGCTCTAGGCTACTGTCTCTCCTTGGACTATTCTCTTGCTGATTATTCCAATCTCTTGCACCTGCTACTTCCCTATAAAACCCAGCCCTTGAGCCCAGCCCTTTGCTGGTTATTGTGCCTCCAAGCCTGTAGCAAGCTTCCTCTCTGCTCCTCCACCACTATTGCTGTTTTACCCTCGTTGCCAACCCGGACCGTTTTGACCTCGCTGATTTGCCGCCTGCATTGACTCACTGCTTACCACCGACCACGCCTCCGTCTACTCCTGCTGTTACCTCGCTGCCCTCTCTGCTGCCGACCCGGACTGATTGACCACGCTACCTGCCTCCTACTTCTGCGGGCCTTTGCCACTGGACTCCATACTTCCAGCTCGGGTGTCCTCTGACTCAGGTGAGCCTCAATTGACACTACCACCCTAACAGAATAACCAGCCCAAAAAAAAATGGAGTCCGTAATGGCCACCCTGCGCAGCTGAGCTGCAAGAGTTCGGCACCACCTACCAGGAAAAATTTTCACTACTCCAAGGCCAGGTACAGAGTCAACAGGGGGAGATCATTGAGCTCCAACGGCAACTCCTGGACGTACGCGGCGCGGCTGCAGACACCCGCATGCCACTACCCTCGAAATTCAATGGAGATCGTCGCCAGTACCGGGGCTTTCTCAATCAGTGCCGTATCTACTTCCGGATGCATCCGGCCCCCTTTTCCACTGACGAGAAGAAAGTATTGTTCATTGTTAACCTCTTGACGGACGAGGCCCTGGCATGGGCGTCTCCATACGTGGAAATCGATAGCCGTCTGCTGCACGATCTGGATGTTTTCATCACAGCTATGAGCCAGGTCTTTGATAACCCCAATCGTTGTGCGACAGCTGAGGCAAGACTACACAGTCTTCGACAGGGAAGACGCTCTGTCGCCGAGTACGCCGCCGAGTTCCGCCGCTGGGTCTCAGACACCAGCTGGAATCCAGCTGCTCAAAGGAGCCAATTTCGGCGAGGTCTATCGGAGGCGATCAAAGATGAACTTGCCAGACTTGAAGCCCCGGATGATTTGGACGACTTCATTCAGGTGTGTGTCCGTATTGATCAGAGGCTCACCGAGAGAAGGAAAGAAAGGCTCTGGTTCCAAGGCGACAGACCCACTTACTCTTTCTCCTCTACTACCCAGCAGGTCGCCCAACCTCCCATCGAGCCGATGCTGGTTGACGCAGTGCGCAAGACTCTGTCCGTAGCAGAAAAAGAACGACGACTGGCCGAAGGCCTCTGCCTCTACTGTGGGGAGCCAGGGCACATTGCCATCAAATGCCCCAACAAATCCCGCAGAACCATTGCCGTCACTAAACTGCGAGAGCAGCGGCAGGCCGCAACCCCACCGGTGACGGCAGAGACAACTGAGTTAGCAGCCACCGGGTCCCACTTCACCATTCCAATTGTCATTACCATCGGGGATCGACGACTTCTCTGTTCTGCAATGCTCGACTCCGGAGCTGGCGACAATTTTATGGATCTAACTTTTGCTCACGAGAACAACATTCCGCTTGTAACCAAGACAGCCC